>NC_057800.1:290220204-290493766 GCF_018294505.1 Triticum aestivum
TGGAAATATTCCTCAGAGGCAATAATAAATTGGTTATTATCATATTTCCTTGTTCATGATAAAGGTTTATCATTCATGCCAGAAGTATATTGACTAGAAACTTAAATACATGTGTGAATACATAAACAAATACTATGTCCCTAGTGAGCCTCTACTAGACTAGATCATTGATCAAAGATGGTTAAGTTTTCCTAACCGTAGACATGAGTTGTCATTTGATAACGGGATCACATTATTAGGAGAATGATGTGATGGACAAGACCCGACCATAAGCTTAGCATTTGATCATATCAGTTTATTGCTATAGCTTTCTTCATGTCAAGTATCTATTCCTAAGACCATGAGATCGTGCAACTCCCTTACATCGGAGGAATACTTATTGTGTATCCATACGTCACTTCACAATTGGGTGATCATAAAGGTGCTCTACAGGTATCTCCGAAGGTATTTGTTGCGTTGGCACAGATCGAGACTGGGATTTGTCACTCCGTATGATGGAGAGATATCTCTGGGCCCTCTCGGTAATACAACATACTAAAGAGCTTGAAAGCAATGTGGCTAATGAGTTAGTCATGAGATATTGTATTGAATGAGTAAAGAGACTTGCTAGAAATGAGATTGAACCAGGTATGAACATACTGACGATTGAATCTTGAGCAAGTAACATATCACCGGACAAAGGGAATTGCATACAAGATTAACCGAATCCTTGACATCATGGTTCAACCGATAAAAGTCCTTCGTGGAATATGTAGGAACCAATATGGGCATCCAGGTCCCGCTATTGGTTATTGACCGGAGAGTTGTCTCGGTCATGACTACATGATTCTTGAACCCGTAGGGTCGCACACTTAACGTTTGATGACGCTAGAGTAATATTGGGATATGCATGTTGGTGACCAAATGTTGTTCGGGTTCCTGGATGATATCACAGACCTCATGAGCAGTTTCAGAATGGTCGATAGGTAAAGATTTATAGATGGGAAGTCATATTTTGGGTTCTACAAAAAATTTCATTTTTTCGATATTGTACCATGAAGCTTCCATAAGGTTCCAAAAACTTCTGAAGGAGTCCGAAAGTCGACCAAGTGTTCCATCACATCCCAAGGGCCAACATGGGCTGAGGAGAGCCACCCTGGGCTTATTGGGCTAGGCACTAAGCCCCAAAAGGCCTATACCGCTAAGGAAAAGGTGGAAGGAGAAACCAAGTAGGAGTAGGATTGGACTTGGAGTCCAACTCCTCTCCCTTGGTCATCTGCCCTAGTAGGAGAGGGTTGGACACCTTATGCTATGCATGATGATGATACTTGTTGGTAAATCGCCACGTGAATGTTTGGCTTTGTACTAATGCTAAGCACATAAGTTTTTCCAACTATTAGTTGTATTTGCTCCTATGAAGGAATTACAAGATGGTGTGATATCGCAGAAAGGCAAACTCAATGGTGGGATGAAGCATCAGCAATTTTTGCAAAGTGTGAAGACATAGTGTCGATGATCGGGAAGGTTATGTTTAGGCATTGTTTTCGTTCTGCAAATCAAGTGGCTCATGTGCTAGCGAATTATAGTGTTTGTAATAAGACCTCTTTTGTTTGGTTGGACGAGCCACTTGACTCTATTGTCAGTGCATTCGTGAATGATGTAACCCTATTCGAGTTTTAATAAAGCTAGCTATGATGGCATTCCCTCCCAAAAAAGATTAGAACTAGACTAGAGCTTAGCTCATGTACCTCCTCATGGTGGAATCTATATCTCCATGGAGACCAAGGTCTCTTAGGAGCAGCACCTTCGATGTTTATCAAGGCCTACACATGTGGAGAAGAAAGGCTTCATAGAAGCACCAGGCCCTCCTTGTCCTAGGACTTGGAAAAGAATCCTATATGTTCCATCTTTCTCTTTGGACGATCTGGATCAAGGATATGTCTATGTGTATATTTATTTGCATCTATGTGTGTTGATTTGTGTATTCCCCCTTGTGATTCCCCTTGTGTTCTTCCATGAAACCACCTTCAATTTGTGAAAATTGGGCTACTTAGGGTCTCTACCCTACATCGGTTCAAGTTTGTGTTGTGCAAACAATGTCCTTCTATTATTATTCCTAATATTAAGTGTACACATTTTCCATGTAAAAAGGTTGCAGATATGTTCCTTTGGTTAGTGCAAACATAAGGGCATGTACAACGCTCTAGTCTGGACCGATGCCCCAGCCGCCACATCATCATGCCCGACGCCACCTCCTCCAAACCTATCGCCTGCAGACAGGCTCCTGCGGAAGAGCTCGCCTCTTCCCTGACAAAAGCAACGAGGCGACTTCTCGGGTGATGCGGTGTGAGATCCACCACTTTGCTCGGTATGGGACTATGCACGCCCAGCAAAATCCCGCGAGAGCAAGAGGGGAAGGGTGGGAAGAAGAGAAGGGAGGGAGGGAACTAGGTGTGGGAAGGGGAGAAGGGAAGGCGCGAATTAGGGGAAGGGGCGAAGCAGAGGAGAAGGTCATGAAGGAAATATGCCTAGAGGCAATAATAAAGTTGTTATTTATATTTCCTTATATCATGATAAATGTTTATTATTCATGCTAGAATTGTATTAACCGGAAACTTAGTACATGTGTGAATACATAGACAAACAGAGTGTCACTAGTATGCCTCTACTTGACTAGCTCGTTAATCAAAGATGGTTAAGTTTCCTAGCCATGGACAAAGAGTTGTCATTTGATGAACGGGATCATATCATTAGAGAATGATGTGATGCACAAGGCCCATCCGTTAGCTTAGCATAATGATAATTTAGTTTACTGCTATTGCTTTCTCCATAACTTATACATGTTCCTATGACTATGAGATTCTGCAACTCCCGAATACCGAAGGAACACTTAGTGTGCTATCAAACGTCACAACATAACTGGGTGACTATAAAGATGCTCTACAGGTGTCTCTGATGGTGTTTGTTGAGTTGGCATAGATCGAGATTAGGATTTGTCACTCCATGTATCGGAGAGGTATCTCTGGGCCCTCCCGGTAATGCACATCACTATAAGCCTTGCAAGCAATGTGACTAATGAGTTAGTTACGGGATGTTGCATTACAGAACGAGTAAAGAGACTTGCCGATAACGAGATTGAACTAGGTATTGATATACCGACATCGAATCTCGAGCAAGTAACATACCGATGACAAAGGGAACAGCGTCTATTGTTATGCAGTTTGACCGATAAAGATCTTCATAGAATATGTAGGAACTAATATGAGCATCCAGGTTCCGCTATTGGTTATTGACCGGAGATGAGTCTCGGTTATGTCTACATAGTTCTCGAACCCATAGGGTCCGCACGCTTAACGTTCGATGACGATCGGTATTATGAGTTTATGTGCTTTGATGTACCAAAGGTAGTTTGGAGTCCCGGATGTGATCATGGACATGACGAGGAGTCTCAAAATGGATGAGACATAAAGATTGATATATTGGACGGCTATATTCGGACACCGAAAGTGTTACGGGTGGTTTCGGATAAAACTAGAGTGCCGGAGGGTTACCAGAACCCCCCCCCCCCCGGGAACTAATGGGCCTAGATGGGCCTTAATGGAGAGAGAGGGGCGGCTAGGGCAGGTCGCGCGCCCCCTCCCCCTTGAGTCCGAATTGGACTAGGATGGGGGCGGCGCCCTCCTTTTCCTTCCCCTCTACCAATCCTTCCTTCCCCATCCTAGTAGGACTAGGAAAGGATGAATCCTACTCCTACTAGGAGGAGGATTCCTCCCCTCCTTGGGTGCCCCAAGGGCCAGCCAGCCTCCCCCTTGCTCCTTTATATACTGGGGCAAGGGGGCACCCTAGAAAACACAAGTTGACATTGTTTAGCCGTGTGCGGTGCCCCCCTCCACCATAATCCACCTCGGTCATATCGTTGCAGTGCTTACGTGAAGCCATGCGTCGGTAACTTCATCATCACAATCATCACGCCGTCGTGCTGACGAAGCTCTCCCCCGACACTCAGCTGGATCTAGAGTTCGTGGGACGTCACCTAGCTGAACGTGTGCAGATCGCGGAGGTGTCGTACTTTCGGTGCTACGATCGGTCGGATCGTGAAGACATACGACTACATCAACCGCATTGTCATAATGCTTCCGCTTACGGTCTACGAGGGTACATGGACAACACTCTTCCCTCTCATTGCTATGCATCACCTAGATAGATCTTGCGTGTGCGTAGGAATTTTTTTGAAATTACTGCGTTCCCCAACAGTGGCATCCGAGCAAGGTCTATGTGTAGATGTTATATGCACGAGTAGAGCACAAAGGATTTGTGGGCATGGGTATATACATATTGCTTGTCATCACTAGTTGATTCTTGATTCAGCGGTATTGTTGAATGAAGCGGCTAAGACCAACATTATGCATACGCTTATGGGAGACTGGTTCTACCGACGTGCTTCGCACACAGGTGGCAGGTGGGTGTCAGTTTCTCAAACTTTAGTTGAATCGTATTCAATGAATAGGGTTCTTTCTGAAGATCAAAAAGCAATCACAATACCGCGTTGTGGTTTTTGATGCGTAAGTAAGAACGGTTCTTGCTTAGCCCGTAGCAGCCACGTAAAACTTGCAACAACAAAGTAGAGGGCGTCTAACTTGTTTTTGGGGGGCATGTTGTGATGTGATATGGTAAAGACATGATGCTAAATTTTATTGTATGAGATGATCATGTTTTGTAGCAGAGTTATCGGCAACTGGCAGGAGCCTTATGGTTGTCGCTTTATTGTATGAAATGCAACCGCCATGTAATTGCTTTACTTTATCACTAAGCGGTAGCGATAGTCGTAGAAGCAATAGTTGGCGAGGCGACAACGATGCTTCGATGGAGATCAAGGTGTCAAGCCGGTGATGATGGTGATCATGACGGTGCTTTGGACATCGAGATCAAAGGCACAAGAGGATGATGGCCATATCATATCACTTATATTAATTGCATGTGATGTTTATCCTTTATACATCTTTTTTTGCTTAGTTTGGCGGTAGCATTATAAGATGATCTCTCACTAGATTAAAATGTATATGTGTTCTCCCTGAGTATGCACCGTTGCTACAGTTCGTCATGCCGAGACACCACGTGATGATCGGGTGTGATAAGCTCTAAGTTCACATACAACGGGTGCAAGCCAGTTTTGCACACGCGGAATACTCGGGTTAAAATTGACGAGCCTAGCATATGCATATATGGCCTCGGAACACTGAGACCGAAAAGTCGAGCGTGCATCATATAGTAGATATGATCAACATAGTGATATTTACCATTGAAAACTACTCCATCTCACGTGATGATCGGACATGGTTTAGTTGATATGGATCACGTGCTCACTTAGATGATTAGAGGGATGTCTATCTAAGTGGGAGTTCTTAAGTAATATGATTAATTGAACTTAAATTTAGCCTGAACTTAGTCCTGATAGTATGTGCATATCTACGTTGTAGATCAATTGCTCGCGTATAGCTTCCCCGTTTTATTTATGATATGTTCCTAGAGAAAACTATGTTGAAAGATGTTAGTAGCAATGATATGGACTAGCTCCGTGATCTGAGGATTATCCTCATTGCTGCATAGAAGAATTATGTCCTTGATGCACCGCTAGGTGATGGACCTATTGCAGGAGCAGAGGCAGACGTTGTGAACATTTGGTAAGCTCGGTATGATGACTACTTGATAGTTTAGTGCACCATGCTTTACAGCTTAGAACCGGGACCTTAAAAACGTTTTGAATGCCATGGAGCATATAGGATGTTCCAAGAGCTGAAATTGGTATTTCATACTCATGCCCGAGTCGAGAGGTATGAGGCCTCTGACACTACTTTGCCTACAAGATGGAGGAGAATAGCTCAACCAGTGAGCATGTGCTCAGAATTCTGAGTACTACAATCGCTTGAATCAAGTGGGAGTTAATCTTCCAGATAAGATAGTGATTGACAAAGTTCTCTAGTCACTATCGCCGTGTTACTGGAACTTCGCGATGAAGTATAATATGCAAGGGATGATGAAAACGATTCCCGATCTCTTCGTGATGCTGAAATCAACGAAGGTAGAAATCAAGAAAAGCATCAAATGTTGATGGTTGACAAAACCACTAGTTTCAAGTAAAAGGGCAAGGGAAAGAAAGGGAACTTCAAGAAGTATGGCAAGCAAGTTGTCACTCCCCTGAAGAAGCCCAAAGCTAGACCCAAGCCTGAAACTGAGTGCTTCTACTGAAAAGGAAATGACCACTGGAAGCAGAACTGCCCCAAATACTTGGCGGATCAGAAGGATGGCAAAGTGAACAAAAGTATATATGATATAAATGTTATTGATGTGTACTTTACAAGTGTTCATAGTAGCCCCTGGGTATTTGATACGGGTTCAGTTTCTATGATTAGTAACTTGAAACAGGAGTTAGAAAATGAACAGAGACTAGTTGAGGGCGAGGTGACGATGTGTGTTGGAAGTGATTCCAAGGTTGATAAGATCACCATCGCACACTCCCTTTACCTTCGGGATTAGTGTTGAACCTAAAATAAATGTTATTTGGTGTTTGCATTGAGCATAATATGATTGGATCATGTTTAATGCAATATGGTTATTCATTTAAGTCAAAAAATAATTGTTGTTCTGTTTACATGAATAAAACCTTGTATGGTCATACACTTACACTACTAGGTAAAAGCCTAGCAGCAGCGCGAGTTTTCGGCCTTTTAGTAGCGCGGGGGCCGGCGCTACTAATAAGGCGCTACAGCTAACGTATAGCAGTAGCGCTAGTCCACCCGCGCTACTGCTACACAAGTGTTGCAGCAGCGCGCTTAATGGAACCTCGATGCTGCTAATAGCTATAGCGCGCTTCCCCTGTGCGCGCTACTGCTACAACCGCGCTGCTGCTAACTTTTCTCCACTCGCTACTGCTAATTTTAGTAGTTTTTTGTTTTTTTTTCGACATATTTGTTTTGTATTTGAACAGGCTTTATAGAAGAATCATTAGCACATACAAATGTCATCATGATACCCATACAAATGCCTGCGAGACCACAAATGTAATCATAGCATATACATACAAATAGTCTCGTCATAATCATCATCCAACACAAAGTGGTATCTTGTCATCATCTCGAAAATAGCGATACATGCAAGTCTCGAATACTTGCAACTACAACGTCATCCATCTAAACAAAGGTATACGCGAGAAGAGCTATCACTATGAGTGAGAGCGGAACTATGCAGTACATGAGATGGCGGTTACGAGTCCTCTCTCATGCTAGCATGAACCTCAAGTAACTAGCTTCTCCTTCTTGTCTTCTTTTGAAGCCTTTATGGCTGGCATCCGACAACCCATTCACTTGCGCCTGACACTCATGCCACTCGTTGTACACCCCCGGAACCTTCCCTTTGTACACGACATAGCAGTTCCATCTCGCCATCAAGAAACTAGGTACCTATTAGAGATGCATGTTCATGAAGAGGATGTACAATCATATATATGCAACAAAATATACTAGAGAACACCGAAAAAGAAAGGGTTAGCAACTAGATGCAACATACAGTATGCAAATTAATTAACTAGAGGTACGCAGGTCATCGTACACAAACTAACAAAGTAGCATTACGCAAGTTCGGCAGGGATCATGGACATCACAAAGTTGCATCGCTACAAATAGTATACAAGTTCAACTGACACATATCATCATCATCGGCATCATAAATCACTAGAAGTTCCATCCTTCCATATCATCAAGGATGGACCCTAGCTTCTTGAACGGCGTGAGGTCTAGACATTGCATGCCTATGCGAGTTCGGACGTCAGCTCGCGATATAGGGCCGTGGTGGAACATCCCCTTCTCATCGACGACTTCTTTCATGATGATCGTCGCAATGTCACTTTGGATGCGAAAGAAGTCATCTCTAAGTTTATAATCCGCTTCTCCATGAGATTCTAGCCACTTGTGGATATGATCATCATTTCTGCTTCTCATGCGAAGCTTTTGGTGATCCGTGTTGAACTGATTCATGAGATGGAGGATGTACAATCCATCCTTCTTGCTTGTTTTTGGGACTTGGATGCAGGAGAAGTTAGTTCTATGCGCGAAACCCATCTTCTTGTTCCTTTGTTTCCTGATCTGCATGTGGCCACCTCTAAAGTTGAAGCCTTGGAGAGCATCATCTAGAATATTCATTATGTGGGTGTAGTCTTTTTTCTCGTAGTGAAGGGTCAAAATACACGGCGTGGGAGACTTGCGGGTAAAGAACGATAAGGACGGCGCGCCCGTTGCTGCGGGGAAAAGACACCTCAAATTATTCCCCATAGAGAGAGAAGGAATGATTGAAATTTATGAAAGGGTTGTTCGAAACTGACTTACTTTGGATGATAAGGCATGAGGACAATTTCCCAGTACTTATTCTGTACCATGAAGTTTTGGAGGTAGTCCCTAGCAGTTTCACGCTCAAAGTCGCCGAGACTCAAGAAAGACTCGTGCATGTAGTACGGATCCGCCACACAGATTTGCGAGACTTCTTCACTATTCATGACAGAGCTCATATGTAGCGCAAAAAGGCGGACGATTGTAAAATCGAGCCGCCTTGTCAGAAACATCTCAAAGATATGGTCAAACCGCAGGAAGAACACCTCCGCGGGCCGTGTCTCGACGTAGCACTTCCCCTCAGGCACACGAGCCGCGTATGTCGGATATCCTGGATCCTTTGAGGCTAGTAGGCTTTTCTCAGTCGACAGCACATGGTCGTGCAGTCTCCTGAGATCCCCTGATAGTGCCTCCAGCGGTTTCGGCGGTAGCATCGGCTCGCCCGTGAGATGGAACATGGCCGCACCTTTCACGGGTACACGCTCTTCAGAATGCATCGTTTGGCTGCTATGTGCTCTGGCTTGTTTGGAGGCAGCTATCTTCCCCGATCTCTTTCTCTCCTTTTTCTTGGGCACACCTTCTAGACCCTTCCTTAACCCCTGCCCCAGTGTTCCCGGGCTAAGTACTGTACGACCCTCGCGCTGGGATAGTTGAGCCTGTGTTGAGGCGGCATCTTCAGGCGTGTCCTGTGAGGATTTCATGAAGAGAGACTTTTTGCAATCCCTGCTACGACCTTCCTGCCCGGGCATATCATCCATATCCTCATTAGCAAGCTGATAGCCCGATTCGTCATATGGTTGACTCATCAATTCTATGTCACAGTCATACGCGTTTGTATTGAGGAAATCCATAGGGTCGACCTCCGTCTCATCATCCATTCTCTGTTCTACAGGACAAATTACATCAGCCAGCACTATTGCACCCCCTTCATCATGTCGTCCGCCGCTCTCACCCGGCACTACAGGAGCTGGTAATTGCGTAGGCGGGGTGGTGGTCTCCGCACATGCTTGTTGATGTGTGGTTATTGGTGTGCTCTCGGCCGGCTCCAGACGAATAAGATTCTTCGGCCATAGCAGCACCCAACCCTTGCAGCTTCCAATCCGCGGCGGGGTCTCGTCGTCCGCTCCCACATGCTGTACTGGAGGAGGCAAATCCTCGTGCCCCGATTTCACACTGGACAAGCTAACCCTGAAGTGCCCAGCAGGGATCGGCTGGTTGTGGAACGTGGGTTGCAAGGGGTCCATTATCATCCCCTTTCCCACGTCCACCTTCTGGCCTTTGATCAAGTAGAGTATGGTGCACGGGGTTTCTTTCGCCTGCAAACACATATGTCTGTGGCGTAAAACATCCGAAAGGCAACAAAAATGGAATATTATATATATATATATATATGTTGGTGCGACATGTAATTACCGTGACGGCGTCGAGCTCAACCAAAGACGAAGGCCCACCAAGCGCGCCAGAGACTGAGGACGGGCTGCTATGAGCGGGAGCGGCTGCGAGAGGAGGCCCAGTTGCGTGAGCAAGTGATGGTGCGATGGTGTTGTTGTTCATGGAGTTGCTCCCGACGAAACTGGGCAACGGGAAATCATGTACCGTCTTGTCTGGATTTTCCTTCGTCCAGTTGATGATAACTGGAACCAAGTTAGTAGCAAAATCATTTCTGCAGGCAGTTACAGCTGCATTGACTGCCTGCTGTAGCAACTCATATTTGTCCTCGGCTGCTTTTTTCGCGTCCTCAGCTGCTTTTTTCTCGACCGCAAGCTTCACCTTCGCGTCGATGTCCGCCTGACTAAACTTCTTTTTCTGCTTCTTGGCCTCCGGGCCCTCGTTGTAAAACACCTTCCACGTGGCGCCATCTCCAGCGCCGTGCACACGACCATATTGCGGCCGCTGGCCCAAAGGGAGTCCCTTAAGTTCGTTCAAGGCCCGGTTGAGAGGGGTGTCCCACTTGGGCCTCATCGGAGAAGTAGGGTTTTCGGCTGCAAGCTGGTGTTGCTTCTCCAGTAGTCTAATCAATTTCCTCGTGATCTTGTCCGTGTAAAAAACCTTTTTCTCCTTGTCCCACTTGTAGCGGGCCCTGATGAAGTCATGCTCCAAGGGGTTGGTGAACTTCGCGAAGGGGTCTGGGAGACCCGCGGCTTCACGTTCCGCGTCCTCCTTATCCCATATGGGCCTTTTACCGAGGTAGCCACGGCTTCCGAGGCGATGCTTCCCCGTGTTCCTTTGCTGAAGGCTCTTGAATTTCGCAGCCTTAGCCTTGGCGTCCTCGGTAGCGCAAGTGTCCTTGAACTTTTCGAACTCCTCTTCCGTAAGTGTCGGATTTTCCTCCAGAATCTTGGACAGGGGTTCCTCAGCCTCAATAGCTCGTTTCACCCTCGATTTCCAGGAGGCCAAATCATTGTTGAACATGCCCATGGCGTGATTGTTAATCTTTTTCATCTTCGGATCATCCCACGGTTGTTCTATGTTATCATCCCGATCGGGGAACTTGAATCTCTTGTGCAACTTCATTAGGAGCAACTGCGTCAAATGTTCTTTACTCCTTAAGTCATCGTCATTGATGCTCGCGCATTCCCGTAGGATGCATCCTACTTGGTTCCCATAGCACTTGCGAGGTTCTTCCGGCTCTAACGGCTCAAACTTGCCAGGTGCCATCTTTGTGATCACAAGTCGTCCAATCCCTAGTTTGTTAGGTTTTCGTATCCTCTGCTTCTTATGCCTCTTTTCGGTACCGGCATCGGCGCCGGTATCTTCCCCGGCGGTACCTTCCCCACCGGTCTCGGCGCCGCCATCGGTGCCGGCGCCGTCGGTGTCGGTGTCGGCGTCAGTACCATCATCGAGGCGGACCTGCAAACCTTGCTTAGCAGTCAAAAAGTCGAGGTAGTCTTGTTCACCCTCATAATCCATCTCGTCTGCATCTTGGTCAGAAGGCCCAGTTTCTTCGTTGTTCGACATGTTTCCTATGATTAAGTGTCCTCATTTATTTCTAAAAGTATGAATAAATGAGAAATGAGATAAAAAAGAAATCTATGTGCCAGCACTCGATATGCCAACTATGTAGCACAAATCATGCCTTTATTCACGGGAAATTTCGGCATGACCTTTGCTAAAAAATGGACATATCGAGCGCCTGAAATTCACCGGAACGGAAATGAATCAACATTCCGGCGTAACATAGGCAACTCGGATCATTTACCAAAACATGACATGTCCAAAACATGACATATCCACATATCACATGTCCAGTTCAAATTTGCATATAAATTCAGCAATTTTGAAACCTATCTAAATTCATAACTAAATAGATAACCTAATTAACATAACTAAAACCTAAGTAAATTAACCCTAGCTAGCAGAGAGAGAGGGGGGGTTTACAGAGGGTGCAGGGCGAGGAGGCAGGCCCGACGACGGCCGAGGTTGGGAGGGGAGGAAGCAGAGGAGGGAGGCGAGGGCCGACGGGTCGGGGCGAGCGCCGCGCGGGGGCGAGCGCCTGGGTCGGGGCGGCGGGGTCGGGGGCGAGCGCCGGGTCGGGGCGGGCGGGGTCGGGGGGAGCGCGCCGAGGTCGGGGCGGGCGCGGCGGTGCGACGGGGGGGAAGAGAGAGTGGGGATTTGGGGGAAAAGAGGCGGGATGAAGCAGGGAGAGGAGAATTTTGGGTTAAGTGGACGTAGCAGTAGCGCGTTTACACGAAACGCGCTACTACTACCTTGTAGCTATAGCGGTTTTCTGCAGAAACCGCTACTGCTACCTTGACTAGCTGTAGCTCTTTTTCACTAAAGCGCTGCTGCTATAACCAGTTTCCCTTTTTTCTTTTCCTCAGCATAATAGGAACATATATATTACATCATTGGACCCTTGCATAATAATGGCTAAGTGTGTATACAAAATAGGAACATATATATATTACATCATTGGACCCATGCATAATAATGGCTAATTAAGTGTGTATACAAAATAGGAACATATATATATATTACATCATTTGACCGATTCCTCAGCGCTGACGTTTTCGTTTTTGAGTCAGCTTCTTTCCCTTCTTGTTCGTCGAAGAATAATTGAGCCCCTCATTGTGACTTTGCCTTTTCCATGGAGTACGATTTTTCTTTGGTAATGTAGTATTGATTCTTCTTTTGACGTATACTTCATCATCATCGTCATCTTCCCTCATTGGGTTGCCGTACTGATCATAGTCTTCCTCGTTGGCGACTCCATCCATTCCAATGATGTTTCTTTTGCCTTTCCTCACGACAACACGACTGGGATTGCATGGGTCGGTTATGAAGAAGCATTGTGTCACGTGCTTAGCGTGTACCCATGGCTCGTTTTTTGCGATAGCGTTCACGGTAGCGCTCTTGGCGTCGGGTATAGTCATGGTAGTGAAAATCCGGCTTTCTCTTTCGACATTCTTAGCCCATCTGACACGGAACATCGTCGTGTTGTGCAGTCCAGAGTAGTCAAGCTCCCAGATCTCCTCGACCCTTCCATAAAATCGTTCAGTTGCGCCGTTGTCGCTGCCGGTCATGCATTCCATCGTCACCCCTGAGTTCTGATATTCATCACTGTCCATATCTTTGGCCTCCGTGTAGAACGTGTATCCGTTGATATCATATGCCTGATAGGTTACGAGGTTGGGCGAGGGGCCATGTGCTAAGGCGTATATGAGCAATCCGTCCTTAGAGCCCTCCTCCGGGGGATTAGCAATAATATGCTCTTTGAACCAATGCAGGAAAGTGGAGTTGTGCTCTCTAGTAACTTCGGCGTCCGTCCTGCATACCCCCCGGTCACGATACTTCTTTGCGATAATTTCTTTGTGCAGTGCCACGAAAGGATCTACCTCGTCTAGGTGTTGTAGCACTACCAAGTTTGCTCTGTCAAAGTCGCTGCGTCGATCTGAGTATGCCACGTGCAGTTCCCTGCGACCGTTGCAGTGACCTTCTCCTTCGAGCCTCCCATCGTGCTTGTTAACGGGCAAACCAACACTAACACCAGGCGGCTGGTCTGCGCCATATAGAAAATTCTCACAGAAAGAGATGCACTCTTGTGTCAAATAGCCCTGGACGATGCTTCCATCCGGACGGGACATGTTACGAACGAATCCTTTGATGATCCCATTCATCCTCTCAAACGGCATCATGTTGTGCAGGAATGACGGCCCCAGGTCTATTATGTCATCCACAATATGGACACACAGATGCACCATCACGTCAAAGAACGCGGGCGGGAAGTACATCTCAAGCTCATTCAGTATCACAACGATCTCTTCCTGTAGCCTTCGGAGCTGCTTCACACTGATCGACTTTCGAGAGATGACGTCGAAAAAGTTGCAGAGACCAATAAGCGTGTCACGGACGTGCTTGTCCATTATCCCTCTAAGGGCAACAGGTAATATCTGCGTCATCATCACATGACAGTCATGAGACTTCATCCCGCTGAACCTTTTCTTGTCCGTGTCTAGATATCTACTTATCTTGCCACAGTAACCGGAACTAACTTTGACTCCGGTAAGGCACTTAAAGAATTGATTGATCTCAGCCTGACTTAAGGTGAAGCAAGAAGGGGGGCAATAATCCTCATTCTTTATTTTCTTGCCCTTCTTCTCCCGTGCCTCTGTCTCCGTCTCTGTCTCGTCTGACATTTTACGTGGCGGCATGTGCAGATCTTCCCTGATTTCCAAATCTTGCAAGTCTTTTCTTGCCTTCGGCCCATCCTTGGTCTTATCCGGCATGTTCATCAGTGTTGCGAGCAAGCTCTCAAGGACATTCTTACAGATATGCATTTGATCAAGGCAATGAGGTGTATCGAGTTTGTGCCAGTACTCCAAGTCCCAGAACACAGACCTCGTCTTCCATACCTTCAGCAGCGGCTCCGGCGCCTTTCTCATCGTCTTTCCCGGCGCGGGGCACTCCTTCCAGTTTTTCAACAGCTCATCGATTTCGGCACCGCTCCGCTTACGTGGAGGTCCTCGATGCTCAGCGTGACCATTGAATAGATCTCCACGGTTTCTCCACGGGTCGTCCTGTTCGAGCCATCTTCGATGCCCCATGTACACGATTTTCCCAGACCCGCCATCTTTCCTTGACGTTAGCTGCTGAGACGTCGTATCATCCATGCACCGCGTGCATCCGCAATATCCATGGCACACCTGGCCTGCCACATATCCGTAACCAAGATAGTCGTGCACTGTCGTGATCAGCGCGGCTCTCATGTTGAAATACTCGCCTTTGCTGGCGTCCCATGTCTTGGCCGGTGTTTTCCATAACGTGTCTAACTCCTCCTGAAGTAGCCCCAGATACAAATTAATATTATTTCCTGGTTGTTTCGGCCCTTGAATAAGCATGCTCATGTGAATGTACTTCGATTTCATGCACAACCAGGGGGGAGGTTGTACATCCATACAAACACGGGCCATGTGCTATGGTTGGTGCTCTGGTTGCCAAACGGATTCATGCCATCGGTACACGCGCCGAGCACGATGTTCCTTGCATCACATTCAAAATACCGATAGAAGTTGTTCAACGCTCTCCACTGGCTTCCATCCTTGACGTGTCTCAGCTTCGGATCATCTCCATCGTCGGGCTTCTTCCTCTCCGCGTGCCAGCGCATTAGCTTTGCTTCCTTGGGATCTACAAAATACCTCTGGAGACGGGGAGTGATCGGTAAGTACCATACCACTTTCTGGGGACATTTCTTCCCGGCCTTCTTGTATCGAGAAGCATTGCACACCGGACAACTTGTTTTTTCCGCGTGCTCCTTCCGATAAATTATGCAATCGTTGATGCATGCATGGTATCTAACGTGTGGCAGATCAAGAGGGGACACGGTCTTCTTGGCCTCATCAACACTACTAGGACATAGATTACCCTCGGGAAGAACATCCTTTAGGTACTTGAGATGCTCATCGAGGCTAGTGTCGGTCCATTTGTTTTTAGCCTTCGTCTTCAGCACTTGGAGCGTGAAACTCAAGCGGGTCACCTCAGGATTGCAACCATCATACAATGGAGTGTTCGAGTCTACCACCAGTTGCTCCAGCTTAGCCTCCTCTCTAGAAGCAGCTCTCTCAGTACTCGTCTCCTTGCGAAGCAATGCTTGAACATGAGGGTCCCGCACGATTGAACTTAGTACCGACGAACTCTGCTGCGTGGAGTCCATGTCGTTCTCTCCGCCGCCATGTCCGGCCCCTTCTCCGCCGCCATGTCCGGCCTCTTCCCCGCCGCCATTATCGATCATCTCTTCGTCTTGCCCCGTGTCATCATTGCCTGCCCCGTCGGCATCCTCAACATCGTCATCCTCATCTTCAGTTATCCACCGAGTATAGCCATCCATGAAACCAGTCATGAGCAGGTGCGCTTCGACACGACCATCGACATGGGGGTCAAGCCAAACTATTCCTTTGCATTTTCGACACGGACATAAAACCTCTGTCAGGTTATTTTCCTTCATGTCCTGCACCGCCGACCGCAACCACCTGTCCACCATCGTTCCACTGACCATCGTGAACTCTGCACGGTAATAATAAACAAATTGATTATAAAAATGCGTGCATTCATCAAAGTCATACAAAAATTCGGCATGACCTTCCTTAAAAGTAGGACATATATAGATCTAGAGTTTGCCCGGAATTCGCCGAAACGGAAATAAATCGACATTTCGGCAAAACATAGGCAACTCAAATGCACAATTTGGCGTCAACTCATGCCACACACACAATTTCCATAAAAATATCACACACACATGCATAAACATATTTCCATTTTGCAAAAGCATGAAATATTAATCACACCTCTATCTCGAGATCGAGCACACGGTGGAGATGATGATGTAGGGAGGTCAAAAGTGCACAAAGCTCTTCTTGACAAAGAAAGATCTAGTTAGGGGGCAAATAGGTCACTTAACTAAATGCTACATCTACCTAGCTAGCTAATTTGGGAGGAGACAACTTCAACTAGTGGAGGGGGAGGAAAAAGAGAAAGGAGATGAATTAATGGAGGTGGTGTAGTTATAGCTAGGAGTAATGAAGAGAGAGAAAGGTAGGTAGAAGAGGGAGAGTAATGGGGGGAGAAGTATTGAGGAAGAAGAAGAGTGAGAGAGGGAGGATGTGGGAGGTAGGGGAAAGGGAGGAGAGGAGATGGGGAGGGGGAGGTGGAAAAGGTGGTGGGTCCTGCGTCTTAGCAGTAGCGCGGGAGAGAAAGCGCGCTGCTGCTAAGAGCGTAGCAACAGCGCGCTTTCCTGTCACGCGCTACTGCTAAACGGGCCAACCCTGTGCACAATTTCAAAATTAGCAGCAGGGAGGTGACAAAAAAGCGCGCTGCTACTATGGCATTAGCAGCAGCGCGCTCCCTGGCGCCGCGCTACTGGTAAACTTATGTCGTTGTGTACTGTCGGTGGATTTTTGTAAGCAGCGCGTTTAAGCGTCACGCGCTACTGCTAAGTTTGCACCAGTAGCGAGCTTTCGTAGCCGCGCTGCTACTACTTAGCAGCAGCGCCTTTTTATGCCGCGCTGCTGCTAAGATTCTGTGTATAAGGTTTTCCCTAGTAGTGTTATATATGTTTTGAATCTCGCGTAGATAACTTTCATATATTGTGCCAAAAGATGCAAGAGATAATTAGTGAACATATGTGGGCGCGTTTGCATTGTGTAAGCGCATGAAGAAACTCATCGATTGGACTGGAATACTGTATAATCATTTGTGCTTGTGAACCATCCCATGGAAGATACTAAGGACCTCCATTCTCCGGAACAATGGAGCCGAGCAACAGACCTGTTGGAATATAATACATACTGGATGTATGCGGTCCGATGAGTTGTGATGCTCGCGACGGGTATCATCTTTCTTACCGTTCACAAATGATTTGTGAGCAGATATCGGGTATTCTACTTGATGAAACATAAGTCTGAAACATTTGAAAAGTTCAAAGAATTCAGAGTGAAGTGGAAAATCATCGTAACAAGAAAATTAAGTTTCTACGATCTGATCGTGGAGGTGAACATTTGAGTTACGAGTTTGGCCCTTCGTTTGAAAACATTGGTCGAATAGTTTCACAATCACGCCACCTGGAACACCACAGCGTAATGGGTCGTGTCCGAATGTCACTAACCATACTTTATTAGATATGGTGTGATCTATGATGTCTCTTACCGATTTACCACTATCGTTTGGGGTTATGCATTAGAGACACGCCTGCAATTCACGTTAACAATAGGGCACTGCAAAAATCCGTTGAGATGACACCGTATGAACTGTGCTTTAGCAATAAACCTAAGCTGTCATTTCTTAAAGTTTGGGGTTGTGATGCTTATGTGAAAAAATTTCAGCCTGATAAGCTCAAACTCAAATCGGAGAAGTGTGTCTTCATAGGATACCCAAAAGAAACTGTTGGGTACACCTTCTATCACAAATCCGAAGGCAAGATATTTGTTTCTAAGAGTGGATCTGTCGGTGTCAAAACCGGCGGATCTCGGGTAGGGGGTCCCGAACTGTGCGTCTAGGCCGGATGGTAACAGGAGGCAAGGGACACGAAGTTTTCCCTAGGTTCGGGCCCTCTCGATGGAGGTAAAACCCTACGTCCTGCTTGATTAATATTGGTGATATGGGTAGTACAAGACTGGATCTACCACGAGATCAGAGAGGCTAAACCCTAGAAGCTAGCCTATGGTATGATTGTTGATGTGTATGTTGTCCTATGGACTAAAACCCTCCGGTTTATATAGACACCGGATAGGATTAGGGTTACATAGAGTCGGTTACAATGGTAGGAGATCTGAATATTCGTATCGCCAAGCTTGCCTTCCACGCCAAGGAAAGTCCCTTCCGGACATGGGACAAAGTCTTCAATCTTGTATCTTCATAGTCCTGGAGTCCGGCTGAAGGTATAGTCCGGCCATCTGGACACCCCCTAATCCAGGACTCCCTTAGTAGCCCCCGAACCAGGCTTCAATGACGATCAGTCCGGCGCGCAGATTGTCTTCGGCATTGCAAGGCGGGTTCTCCTCCAAATTCCGTGTACCTGTTGAATAAAGTCCGGTTTCTTGTAGATGTTGCGCTCCTTGGCTTCTGCGCCCAATAATGGCCGCTCCTCATGTGTCAAATGAATATGAAAGGTCTGGGTATCTTTACATTCACACCCCCAGCCACGTAAACAAGTTTACCTATTTAAGGAGACGAGGATTTAGATCCAAACCACACCTCCCCCTTCGCGAGTGTTCATCAGAGCGCATTCGACAAAGATCCATTCCATCATGGCCAGCCGTCGCGACTCCTCCTCCTGCCCTTCCAGCCCTAAGCCCGGATATTGGGAAAGATGATCCATCCTGCATAGCGAGTTAGTGACGCTCCAGACCAAGGGATTTCTCCCCCCGGCCTGTATAATCCTGGTTCGAGCCAGTCTTGCCGTTTACAACGGCGGAGAGCAAGCGGAGAGTGCCCCTAATCCCTCCAAAGGAGAGCGGGTGTGCCTCATCCCTTATTTAATAAGGGGGCTCGGATTTCCAATCCATCCATTTCTCTGGGGGTTGCTGGAGTTCTACGGCCTCCAGCTACATCATCTCACGCCTGCCTCAGTACTGCATATTGCAGGCTTTGTAGCCCTCTGCGAGCTGTTCTTGGGTGTTGAAGCTCATTTCGGACTATGGAGGGAGCTATTTTGCCTCGTGCCCCGTTCCAAGAAGGGGTCTATGTATCAAGTGGGCGGAGCCGAAGTATGGCGCATCGCTGGGACCGGCTATCTATCCGGAACCCCAAAGAAGGCGTCCGAAGATTGGCCCTCGGAATGGTTTTACATAGAAGACGTTCCGCTGCCGGATCCTGTCCGAATCGGCCTCCCTGAATTCAAAAATGCTCCCTTAAAGAAGCGCCTAAGCTGGCGCCCACGGAGCCCTCGGAGGGAAAGTGACAGGGACGTTGTTTACCTGATGGGCCGGATAAGATTGTTAGCTCATTTCGGACTAACCATGATCGGGGTCATGGCCGCATGCATCATGCGAGGGGTGCAGCCGCTACAGTATAGAGGCCACCCCATTTGGGATTTCAACGGGGAGGACGACACCACCCGCTACGGCCGTAAGGGGCCGGATTCGGCTGCGGCTCTAATAAAGACCATGTCCGCTTTGTACAAGGGAGAAGAGGAGGATTTTCTCCGCGTTGACCCAAAGGGTGGATTTTCCATGTACAATCCTCCAAGCTGGGTGAGTGATCACATTTTGCCCATCCGTTTTATATCCCATTGTTAAATATTTGATCTTAGTGATTCCGACGCAGGAACTGCGCCAGGCTGTTAAAGAAATGAACAACCCTCCTCCACAACCCGAGGACCCAGGACGATCCCTCGACCCGGACTCGCAAGAGGATCCGGAGCTTTCGATGGATCTGATTGATGGAGTGTTCCATCAATTGAGCAAGGACAACGCCATGGTGGCCATTACGGCCGATTATCCGGGGCTAATCCCGGCCTCCTAGAAACAGGAGGCCGAACCTGCAGCGACAAGCCAATGAGGGGCCGCAGGGCCCCGTGGGCAGAAAAGTGGGGCAGTACGGACCGGGGCGTCAGTGCAAAGGTATGGCGCATCCCTTTATCCCAGGTGTCGTACCTTCAGGGCATATTAACACTTGAGCTTTCTTCAGGACAAAGAGACCTCGCCGAACTATATTCGGAGAGACCGACAATCGCGCCTCCTCCAGCCAGGCTCCAAAGCCTGGCCCGGAAGCAGGGTCGAACACAAGGCGCGCACCGGACTCTCCTCCGATGGAGGATGTGGACAGGTTGTCTGCCACCAACTCTGAGGTGGAGAGTGCCATGAAGCACAGGCGTCGCCGGACAATTCTTTGCGACACTTGTTTATCCCAAGAGGCGTTAGATGCCTTTAAGTCAGGAGATGCGTATCTCCGTGCCGCTCAAAATGGTCTAACCAGAGCCACGGAGCAATATGTAAAAGACATACGGGTAAGAAAATTTTGGTAATTATATATATACCAGTAGCCCCCGAGACTTGAAACAGTTAAAATAACTGATTTAAGGGTCATTTGTTATGCAGATTCTTACAGAAAAGAATTCCCTACTGTCCTAGGAGCTGGAAGAGTGCAAAGCCCGACTTGAGGCCGCACTGGCCGCGGCAGGGGAGCCTAAAGAGGCCCCCTCAGTGAATATACACTTCGAAAGATAAGTATTTTGCGAAGCACGGCTTTGGTGCAAATTCTGACAAATGAAATTGCAGATGGCGCCGGATTGGATCCGAAAAGGGAACACCTCCTACGCCAGCGAAAGGCTGGTGAGAGGGTGCTATTAAAGGTGATGGGGGAGAAGAACGATCTCCGAGATGCCAACACCAAGCTGGGCGTCAAGCTGAAAGATGTTTGTGCCCAGCTGCCAGACTCCGTGAAGGAGAATCAGCGACTTTGGTGCGGCATATTTAGTAAGTGCTTGAACGAACCTTTTGAAAGAAAGTTCGGCGAGGAAGTCGACTAACAGAGCAATGTCTGTAGGTGTGCTGACAGGTCGTCCTACAGAGGAGATGCCCGGTTCTACGGGTGACCTTCTTCCCGAGCTCTCGCAACTGCTCGATCGAGTTCGGCAGGCGATGTGAGGCATCGCCCAGGCCCTGTGGCCATCCGTCTCCATGCCTGAAGGTCTTGGAGAGCTTGCGGAGAAGCTAAAAGGAGCACGGCGGCGCTTCCGATTGTGGAAGATATCAGCCTGTCATCAAGGTGCTAGGGAGGCCTGGGCCATGGTGAAGACGTGGTATGCAAAGGCTGACCCCAACCACATGGCCGAGGTCGGTCCTATAGGGCCCGATGGGAAGGAGATCCCTGTAAGCTTAGTATACGGCCAAGTAGAGTTGGTCGCATAGTATTCCCAGTAGGACTGTAAATTAGACAGCCTGTTAGATGGTATTGAAGAGGAATATGATCAGTCAAAATGACTATGTAATGTAATTGACATTTATGATGCCTTCTAGCCAGATTGTAGATCGTTTGTCATGGCCGACCTTTTCGCTTCAGCCTCGGGACCTGACGGTCCGGAGTGTGTCCAAATTCCCATGCGGTTATATAAGAACCGGGGAAAGCATGGAGACCAGGCGTAGGGGTCATTAGTGCGTGAACAGACAAGTGCCTGACTAGTTATGTTATATTACATGGTTAGTAAGAAACATCTTCCAGGGAGAATAGTTCCGTTAGGGGTTCCTTTCCCATGGGAGGCATGCCCTAAAGTGCATGTCCATGCTGCGAAAAGAAATGCAGGAAAAACATCTGGGGGCATATAGATAAAAATAAAAAAGATCATCTTTAATTCACCGACCGAATATTCCCTTAAGAACGCTAGCTTTCGGCTTCACCCAGTCTGAGGTACACGTCGGGCTGACCCGGCAGTAACAATCGCAGAGGTGCTCGCTTTACCACCTAGCCGAACAATCGGGAACGTATGGGTAAGCACAGGAGCGAGGCAACCCAGCTTGGCCAAAACTTAAGTCATATTGATGCATATAATGGTGAATAAAAGGTACATGCGGAAGTGTGACACATGTGTTGGGCATGAATCCCGTATGAATAAGCTTCTGTTTAAAGAAGCCCCCAGGTTTAATGAGCGCAGATGACGCGTCACTTTATGAGCCTTTAAGGGCTATAAGAGGGAGAGAGAAGAAGAAGGAGAGGAATGCAAGACAGAAAATATATAAAAAATGGACAGGGGAAGGAGACGAACATAGAGTCCGGTGCTAGGCGTAGAATCTTCGGAGACGGGCTGCATTCCATGGGTTTGGCTCGAGTCGGTTATCCGATGCATCTCGTAGGCGGTACGCTCCACCCGTCAGGACTTGGTCAATTATGAAGGGACCTTCCCACTTGGGCTTGAGTTTGTCCTTTTTCTTGTCCGGTAGCCGTAGAACTAATTCGCCAATGATGTATGTTTTGGCACGTACTTCTCTGCTTTGGTATTTTCGAGCCTGCTGTTGATAGAATGCGGAACGGGCTTTTGCCATGTCACGCTCCTCCTCCAATGCATCTAAGATGTCCTGCCGGTCGAGCTCGGCTTCTCTGCCTTCGTACATGCGCACTCGAGGTGAGTCATTAATTATGACGCAGGGCAAAACTGCCTCTGCGCCGTACACCATAAAGAATGGTGTGTATCCGGTGGTGCGATTCGGCGTGGTCCGCAGCCCCCAGAGTATGGAGTCGAGCTCCTCTACCCAGTGCATGTTAGATTCCTTGAGGGACCGCACTAATCTGGGTTTAATGCCGCTCATGATAAGACCGTTTGCACGTTCGACCTGGCCGTTAGTTTGTGGGTGATAGACGGAAGCATAGTCGAGCATGATACCCATGTTTTTGCACCAGAGTTTTACCTCATCGGCCATGAAGTTCGTGTCGTTGTCAGTGATGATGCTGTGGGGGACGCCGTAACAGTGTACGACCCCGGATATAAAGTCTATCACCGGTCCGGATTTGGCAGTCTTAACAGGCTTGGCTTCTATCCATTTGGTGAATTTATCCACCATGACCAGTAAATATTTTTGCTTGTGGGTTCCGCCTTTAAGGGGTCCAACCATGTCAAGCCCCCAGACCGTGAAGGGCCAAGTAATGGGGATAGTTCGGAGGGCGGTGGGTGGCATATGGCTTTGGTTTGCAAAGAGCTGGCAACCGGTGCATTGTTGGACTGAGTCCTGAGCGTCTGCCCGGGCCGTCCGCCAATAAAAGCCTGTACGGAAGGCCTTGCCTACAAGGGACCGAGCTGCAGTGTGATGACCGCCCAGTCCGGCATGAATTTCAGCCAGAAGGTTTCGCCCCTCCTCTTCGGAGATGCACCTTTGAAGGACTCCGGTAGTGCTTTTCTTATAAAGCTCTCCCTCGTGGACTCTGTAGGCTTTGGATCGCCGCACTATGCAGCATGCCTTGTTTTGGTCCTCGGGGAGTTCCTGCCTAGTGAGGTAGGCGAGGAATGGTTCTGTCCACGGGGCGATGACGGCCATTATTACGTGGGCTGAAGGTGTTATTTCATTGGCAGAGCCTCCGATTGTGTCAGAATGTTCGGTGTCGGGTAGGGCGGTTGGGTCCGGGGTGCTATTGTTCGGCTCCCCTTCCCATACTACGGATGGCTTGAACAGCCTTTTCAAAAAGATGTTGGGGGGACTACATCGCGTTTTGCGCCGATGCGTGCCAGGACATCCGCCGCCTGATTATTTTCCCGGGCTATATGGTGAAATTCAAGCCCCTCGAACCGAGCTGACATTTTTAGGATGGCATCGCGGTAAGCTGCCATTTTTGGATCCTTGGCATCGAAGTCTCCATTTATTTGGGATATTGCGAGGTTCGAGTCCCCGCGCACCTCTAGGCATTGAATGCCCATGGATACTGCCATCCGGAGACCATGTAAAAGGGCCTCATATTCGGCTGTGTTGTTGGAGTCCGTGTACATAATCTGGAGTACGTATTGAACTGTGTCTCCTGTGGGGGATGTCAAAACGACGCCAGCCCCCAGTCCGGCCAACATCTTGGAGCCGTCGAAGTGCATGATCCAATTTGAATATGTGTCGTACTCTTTAGGGAGTTCGGCCTCCGTCCATTCTGCGACAAAGTCGGCCATGACTTGCGACTTGATGGCTCACCGTGGCTTATAAGTTATGTCGAATGGGAGGAGCTCAATGGCCCATTTTGCAATCCGGCCCGTTGCGTCACGGTTTTTTATAATATCGTTAAGTGGTACTTCCGAGGCTACTATTATTGAACACTCTTGAAAGTAGTGTCGTAGCTTCCGGGATGCCATGAATACCGCGTACGCGATCTTTTAATAATGCGGGTACCGTGATTTGCAAGAGGTGAGGACAGTGGACACATAATATACCGGCTTTTGAAGGGGGAATCTATGTCCGTCTGCTTCTCGTTCGACGACGAGCACTGCGCTTACAACCTGATGTGTTGTTGTAATCTATAATAGCATTGGTTCACCAATATTTGGCGCGGCCAGGACTGGGTTTGTTGCGAGTATGGCTTTTACTCCTCGAGTCTGGTGGTGGCTGCATCCGTCCATTCCAAGTGTTCGGTGCACCGAAGGAGGCGGTAAAGGGGTAGGACCTTTTCTCCCAAGTAGGAGATAAAGCGGCATAGAGCCGCCACGCATCCGGTTAACTTTTGTATTTGTTTGAGGTCCTTTGGGATATCCAGTTGCGACAAAGCTCGGGTCTTGGCTGGATTTTCTTCGATTCCTCTACCGGATACAATGAAGCCCAAGAGCTTTCCGGCTGGAACGCCGAAAACACATTTTTTCGGGTTGAGCTTGGTGTCGTATGTTCGGAGGTTATCAAATGTGAGCCTCAAGTCATCTACTAGAGATTCGACATGTCTTGTTTTGATGACCACATCATCTACATATGCCTCCACTGTTTTGCTGATCTGGCTTGCCAGACATGTCTGAATCATGCGCTGATATGTTGCGCCGGCGTTTTTGAGCCCAAAGGGCATTGTGTTGAAGCAGAATGGGCCGTATGGTGTGATAAATGCCGTTGCGGATTGGTCTAATCCTGCCATCTTGATTTGATGGTAGCCGGAATATGCGTCGAGGAAACACAACGAATCGTGTCCTGCGGTAGCGTCGATAATTTGATCGATGCGGGGGAGGGGGAAGGGATCCTTTGGGCAAGCCTTGTTAAGGTCTTTAAAATCAACGCACAAGCGCCAGGATTTGTCCTTCTTTGGTACCATCACCAGGTTTGCTAGCCAGTCCGGATGTTTTATATCTTTGATGAATCCGGCCTCCAATAGCTTTGCTAGCTCCTCTCCCATAGCCTGTCTCTTAGGTTCGGAAAAACGCCGAAGAGCCTATTTGACAGGTTTGAATCCTGTTTGGATATTTAAGTTGTGCTCGGCCAGCCTGCATGGGATTCCTGGCATGTCTGAAGGGTGCCAGGTGAAAATTTCCCAGTTTTCTCGTAGGAACTCTCGCAGTGCGGCGTCTACATCAGGGTTTAACTGTGCCTCGATGGAAGCTGTTTTATTTGGGTCCGTTGGATGGACTTGGAATTTGACTATTTCGTTTGCCTTTTTAAAGGAGGTGGACTTTGATCTTTTGTCGAGTACCACATTGTCCCTATTCACCATAGAGCGCAGCGCAGTCAGTTCCTCGGCCGCTAGGGCTTCAGATAGTGCCTCGAGGGCCAGTGCGGCTGTCTTGTTTTCGGCGCGGAGTGCTATGTCCGGATCACTAGCGAGAGTGATGATCCCGTTAGGCCCGAGCATTTTGAGCTTCATGTACTCGTAATGGGGTATTGCTTGGAAGCTTGTAAACGCTTCCCGCCCTAGCAGAGCGTGATAACCGTTGCTGAACAGAGCCACATGGAACGTGATCTCTTCGGACCTGTAATTATCCGGCGTGCCGAACACCACATCTAGTGTGATTTTTCTTGTACAGCGCGCTTCCCGACTGGGGATTATTCCTCTAAAGGTTGTGCTGCTTCGCTCAATGCAGTTCCAGTCTATTTCCATTTTTTGAAGAGTTTCCTCGTAAATGAGGTTCAATCCGCTGCCGCCGTCCATGAGTACCTTGGTAAGACGAAAGCCGTCCACTATTAGGCCGAGGACCAATGCGGCTGGTGCTCGGGCTGTTCGGAATCTAGGTTCATCACTGGCGTTAAAGGTAATAGCCATGTCACTCCATGGGTTTATTGTTGCTACTTGACAGATTTCGGCAAGGCTGCGAAGTGTCCTTTTTCGCATATTATTTGATGCGAAAGTCTCGAAGACTGTTAATATCGTATGGGTGTCTCTGGGGTGGCTTTTTGTGGCCTCCAGAATTAGGAGGTTTTCGCCAATTTTGGCCACCTGCCGGAGTATCCAACATGCTCTAAGGCTGTGAGTTGGTGTGGCGTCCTCTATACTGTGAATTTTACAGGGTCCGTTAAGCCAATCTTCCAATACGGTAGAGGGTTTTTGCTTTTTGGTATCTGACCTGGGTGTCTGGTTATGCTGCACCCTTTTATTTCGGACTGGGTTTGTATTTAGGGCCGGATTGTCCCAAAATTTTATTTTGGTTTTCTAGGCGCTTTCCATCGCACAATACTTTCGCACAATGGATGCCAAGTCAGCGAAGCGTGTGATATCACGGCGACTTATGGCGTTGAGTATTCCCTTGTCCATGCAATTATTGTAGAAGATTAAGATTGTGTCTTCCTCGCGGCAGTCCCTTAGCCTGTTCTTAACCAGGAGGAATCTAGCCCAGTAATGATGTACTGTTTCATCCGGATCTTGCCTGATTTTGGATAGATCGCATATGTTGGGGTGGGTGGGTGGAGTTAAATCCGAAGCCTCACCCCGTTTGCGGCTCAGAGGCCGAAGAATTTCTGAACTCGAAAATTTGGTTCCCTGGGTGTTGTCCAATGAATCCAGCCCGTCGCCTGACTCAAAGTTCAGGTCTTGAGTGATATCCTCCCTTCCGCGGGTATCCGGCTTGGAGGGATCGGGAATCCAGACGTAGCGAGTCCTTAAGATAGACGAAGGGTCGCCACACTGTCCCTCTACCACGGCAACGTGATGGGTGACTTGGGGAGAGTTAATCTCTCTCGGATCGATTTTAGGCCCAATCTGGTCATAATCCGTAGCGACTCCCAGGGCGGCAAAGCGATCCAAGAGCTTGTTTATGGAGGAAAGCTCCATTGGATCTAACTACTCGGTGTGTTCCAAACTGACATGAAGATTGTTTTAGATGGCTCGAGAGGTCATCGTCGGCGTAGAAGCCGAACAGGCGGTCACAAGAAAACCACCTAGCTGGAGGGTTTGGCCGACAACCAAAGCTCCCTTAGCAATGGTGCCGTCTTTAAAGACGGGGCGAGGCATCCTTCCTGATGGCGACGACACAGAGGAACTCTCAATGAAAGCACCAATGTCGGTGTCAAAACTAGCGGATCTCAGGTAGGGGGTCCCGAACTGTGCGTCTAGGCCGGATGATAACAGGAGGCAGGGGACACGAAGTTTTACCCAGGTTCGGGCCCTCTCAATGGAGGTAAAACCCTACGTCCTGCTTGATTAATATTGATGATATGGGTAGTACAAGAGTGGATCTACCACGAGATCAGAGAGGCTAAACCCTAGAAGCTAGCCTATGGTATGATTGTCGATGTGTATGTTGTCCTACGGATTAAAACCCTCCGGTTTATATAGACACCGGATAGGGTTAGGGTTACATAAGTCGGTTACAATGGTAGGAGATCTGAATATCCATATCATCAAGCTTGCCTTCCACGCCAAGAAAGTCCCTTCCGGACACGGGACGAAGTCTTCAATCTTGTATCTTCATAGTCCTGGAGTCTGGCTGAAGGTATAGTCCGACCATCCGGACACCCCCTAATCCAGGACTCCCTCAGGATCCTTTCTAGCGAAGGAGTTTCTCTTGAAAGAAGTGAGTGGGAGGAAAGTAGAACTTGATGAGGTAATTGTACCTTCTCCCAAATTGGAAAGTAGTTCATCACAGAAAATAGTTCTCCCAAATTAAAGTCTATCCGAATCATGTTAGCAATTGCCACATTTTATGAAATCTAGAAAATGGATGTGAAAAAATGTATTCCTTAATGAATTATTAAAGAATAGTTGTATATGATACAACTAGAAGGTTTTGCCAATCCTAAAGGTGCTAATAAAATGTGCAAACTCCAGCGATCCATCTATTGACTAGTGTAAGCATCTCAAAGTTGGAATATACGCTTTGATGAGTTGTTCAAAGCATATGGTTTTATATAGACTTATTGTGAAGCCTGTGTTTACAAGAAAGTGAGTGGGAGCACTACTGCCTTTCTGATAAGTATATGTGAATGACATATTGTTGATTGGAAATGATGTAGAATTTTCTGGAAAGCATAAAGGAGTGTTTGAAATGAGTTATTCAAAGAAATACCTCGGTGAAGCTGCTTACATATTGGGCATCAAGATCTATACAGATAGATCAAGACGCTTGATAAAGATTTTTCAATGATTACATACCTTGACAAGATTTTTGAAGTAGTTCAAAATGGAACAGTCAAAGAAGGAGTTCTTGCCTGTATTGCAAGGTGTAAAGTTGAGTAAGACTCAAAACACGACCACGGAATAAAATACAAAGAGAATGAAAGTCATTCCCTATGCCTCAGCC
This sequence comes from Triticum aestivum, assembly GCF_018294505.1. Lineage (NCBI taxonomy): Eukaryota > Viridiplantae > Streptophyta > Magnoliopsida > Poales > Poaceae > Triticum > Triticum aestivum. The sequence goes on from NC_057800.1 coordinate 290,248,663, forward strand.
ATAGGTTCTATAAAGTATGCTATGATGTGTACCAAACCTATTGTGTACCTTGCCATGAGTTTGTCAAGGGAGTACACGACCACGATATTGATCCAGGAGTGGATCACTTGACAGCGGTCAAAATTATCCTTAGAAGACTAAGGAGATATTTCTCGGTTATGGAGGTGATAAAGAGTTTGTCGTAAAGAGTTACGCCGATGCAAGCTTTTACACCGATCTAGATGACTCTAAGTCTCAATCTAGATACATATTGAATGTGGGAGCGATTAGCTAGAGTATCTCCATGCAGAGCATTGTAGACATAGAAAATTTGCAAAATACATACGGCTCTGAATGTGGCAGACCCGTTGACTAAACTTCTCTCACAAGCAAAACATGATCACTCTTTGGGTGTTAATCACATAGCAATGTGAACTAGATTATTGACTCTAGTAAACCCTTTAGGTATTACTCACATGGAGATGTGAACTAATAACATAAAGATGTGAACTATTGGTGTGAAATCACATGACAATGTGAACTAATCACATAAAGATGTGAACTATTGGTGTGAAATCACATGATGATGTGAACTAGATTATTGACTCTAGTGCAAGTGGGAGACTCAAGGAAATATGCCCTAGAGGCAATAATAAAGTTGTTATATATATTTCCTTATATCATGATAAATGTTTATTATTCATGCTAGAATTGTATTAACTGGCACTTAGTACATGTGTGAATACATAGAAAAACAGAGTGTCACTAGTATGCCTCTACATGACTAGCTCGTTAATCAAAGATGGTTAAGATTCCTAGCCATGGACAAAGAGTTGTCATTTGATGAACGGGATCACATAATTAGAGAATGATGTGATGGACAAGACCCATCTGTTAGCTTAGCATAATGATCGTTTAGTTTACTACTATTGCTTTCTCCATAACTTATACATGTTCCTATCACTATGAGATTATGCAACTCCCAAATACCGGAGGAACACTTAGTGTGCTATCAAACGTCACAACATAACGGGGTGACTATAAAGATGCTCCACATGTGTCTCCGATGGTGTTTGTTGAGTTGGCATAGATCGAGATTAGGATTTGTCACTCCGTGTATCGGAGAGGTATCTCTGGGACCTCTCGGTAATGCACATCACTATAAGCCTTGCAAGCAATTTGACTAATGAGTTAGTTATGGGATGTTGCATTACGGAACGAGTAAAGGGACTTGTCGATAACGAGATTGAACTAGGTATTGAGATACCGACGATCGAATCTCGGGCAAGTAACATACCAATGACAAAGGGAACAACGTATGTTGTTATGCGGTTTAACCAATAAAGATCTTCGTAGAATATGTAGGAACCAATATGAGCATCCAGATTCCGCTATTGGTTATTGACCGGAGATGAGTCTCGGTCATGTCTACATAGTTCTTGAACCCGTACGGTCCGCACGCTCAACGTTCGATGACGATCGGTTTTATGAGTTTAAGTGTTTTGATATACCAAAGGTAGTTTGGAGTCCCGGATGTGATCACGGACATGACGAGGAGTCTCGAAATTTGATATATTGGACGGCTATATTCGGACACAGGAAGTGTTCTAGTGGTTTCGGATAAAACCGGAGTGCCGAAGGGTTACCGGAACCCCCCCCCCCCCCCCCGGGAACTAATGGGCCTTAGTGGAGAGAGAGGGGCGGCCAGGGCAGGCCGCGTGCCCCCTCCCCCTTGAGTCCGAATTGGACTAGGGGGGCAGCGCCCCCCTTTTCCTTCCCCTCTCCCACTCCTTCCTTCCCCCTCCTAGTAGGACTAGGAAAGGATGAATCCTACTCCTACTAGGAGGATTCCTCCCCTCCTTGGGCGCACCAAGGGCCGGTCGGCCTCCCCCTTGCTCCTTTATATATGGGGGCAAGGGGGCACCCTAGAACACACAAGTTGACATTGTTTACCCGTGTGTGGTGCCCCCTCCACCATAATCCATGATACGTCTCCAACGTATCCATAATTTTTGATTGTTTCATGCTATATTATATTCTGTTTTGGACATTATTGGGCTTTATTATACACTTTTATTTTTTTTGGGACTAACCTATTAACCGGAGGCCTGGCCCGGAATTGCTGTTTTTGCCTATTTTAGGGTTTCGTAGAAAAAGAATATCAAACAGAGTCCAAACGGATTGAAACCTTCGGGAACGTGATTTTTGGAACGAACATGATCCAGAGGACTTGGACCCTACGTCAAGACATCAACCAGGAGGCCACGAGGTAGGGGGGCACGCCTACCCCCCCTGGGTGCGCCCTCCACCCTCGTGGGCCCCCTGTTGCTCCACCGACGTACTCCTTCCTCCTATATATACCTACGTACCCCCAAACTACCTGATATGGAGCCAAAACCCTAATTCCACTGCCGTAACTTTCTGTATCCACGAGATCCCATCTTGGGGCCTGTTACGGAGCTCCGCTGGAGGGGGCATCGATCATGGAGGGCTTCTACATCAACACCATAACCCCTCCGATGAAGTGTGAGTAGTTTACCTCACACCTTCGGGTCCATAGTTATTAGCTAGATGGCTTCTTCTCCCTTTTTGGATCTCAATACAAAGTTCTCCCCCTCTCTTGTGGAGATCTATTGATGTAATCTTCTTTTGCGGTGTGTTTGTTGAGACCGATGAATTGTGGGTTTATGATCAAGTTTATCTATGAACAATATTTGAATCTTCTCTAAATTCTTTTATGTATGATTGGTTATCTTTGGAAGTCTCTTCGAATTATCAGTTTGGTTTGGCCTACTAAATTGATCTTTCTTGCAACGGGAGAAGTGCTTAGATTTGGGTTCAATCTTGCGGTATCCTTTCACAGTGACAGTAGGGGCAGCCAGGCATGTATTGTATTGTTGCCATCGCGGATAACAAGATGGGGTTTATATCATATTGCATGAGTTTATCCCTCTACATCATGTCATCTTGCTTAAAGCATTACTCTGTTCTCTTGAACTTAATACTCTAGATGCATGCTGGATAGCGGTCGATGTGTGGAGTAATAGTAGTAGATGCAGGCAGGGGTCGGCCTACTTTTTTCGGACGTGATGCCTATATACATGATCATACCTAGATATTCTCGTAACTATGCTCAATTCTGTCAATTGCTCAACTGTAATTTGTTTACCCACCGTGAATACTTATGCTCTTGAGAGAAGCCACTAGTGAAACCTATGGCCCCCGGGTCTATCTTCCATCATATTAATCTTCCAACACTTAGTTATTTTTATTGCCTTTTATTTTACTTCGCATCTTTATCATAAAAAATACCAAAAATTTTATCTTATCATATCTATCAGATCTCAATCTCGTAAGTGACTGTGTAGGGATTGGCAACCCCTTATCACGTTGGTTGCGAGGATTTATTTGTTTGTGTAGGTGCAAAGGACTCGTGCGTGGCCTCCTACTGGATTGATACCTTGGTTCTCAGAAACTAAGGGAAATACTTAAGCTACTTTGCTGCATCACCCTTTCCTCTTCAAGGGAAAACCAATGCAGTGCTCAAGAGGTAGCAAGAAGGATTTTTGGCGCCGTTGCTGGGGAGGCTTATGCAAGGTCAAGTCAAGATTTGGACTCCCGACAACGAGCCATTTCTGGCGCGTTGCCGGGGAGGTCTACGCAAAAGTCAACACACCAAGTACCCATCACAAACCCTTATCTACCGCATTACATTATTTGCCATTTGCCTCTCATTTTCCTCTCCCCCACTTCACCCTTGCCATTTTATTCGCCCTCTCTCTCTCCGTCCTTCCTCTCTTTCTCTATTTTCCTCTTTTTGCCCTTCTCTCGTTTGCTCGTGTGTTGGATTGCTTGCTTGTCATTATGGCTAGTCCCCTATCTTCTCTGTTGTCTCCCGAAAATGAAGTTCTTAATTTTAAGCAAAGGGAAGGAGAAAACCTAAAAGACACTTTGTATAGAATTTGCAATGCTCAAAATAGATCTACCAGGAAGCAATCGACTTCTATTATTCCCCGCAATTCTTATGTAGGTGCTATTCCTTGGCACAGATATGTCCTTGATACCATTGCCGGAGGGAATTTCTTGGGTAGCCACACTTTCGATTCCTATAATGATATGATAGATTTGTTTGGCTCACCCCCTCTTTTGGTTAATGGAACTATGTTAACTTTGGGGCATGTAATGCAAAAACATGAAATTAATGGAAATAAAGTTGCTAACATTGAGTTAATTGAAAATTTCGATAAAAAGATCCACAACCAAATTGCCCAATATGGATCTAAAGTAGGAGTAACTTTGAAAAATATTAAATAGAAGGAACCTATAGTTAATGAAAGAATAAATCATGATTCCACTAGAATCGATAAACTTGAGGGTATCATTACCAACTTGGGAACCGCTTTTTTCTTCCGTAAAGAATACTCCAAGTCCTCCAACTAAAATTGCCAAGCTAATGTATGTTCCTAAAAATAAGGGTGAATCCTCTAGCAAAGAAACTGCGGGTCTCAAATCTATAAGTATTCATCCTAATCTTTTTGCTATCATTAAGGAACCATTTTCTACTAATGATTTTTTCGATCTTGTGCCTAGAAGTTTGATTATTGATAAAAGGAAAGAAACTCCTAATGGTGATAGATGTCTCATTAAAGAATTACCAACTAAAGATACCTAGATCTATCATTGCTTTTATGCCTGGCTAGGGGCGTTAAACAATAGCGCTTGTTGGGAGGCAACCCAATTTTATTTTTATTCCTTGCTTTTTGCTCCTGTTTATTAAGAAATAATTTATCTAGCCTCTGTTTTGGTTATGTTTTTTGTGTTTAATTATTGTTTGTGCCAAGTAGAACCATTGGGAAGACTTGGGGAAAGTCTTTTTAATCTTGCTGTAAAAAATAGAAACTTTAGTTCTCACGAGAATTGCTGCCATTTTTATTTGGAAAGTGCTATTTAGTTAATTATTTTTGCAGATGATTAATAGATAAATTCCTCACATGCAGTGATTTATTTTAGAATTTTTGGGGTTCCAGATCTTGCGTTAGCTACAGATTACTACATACTGTTCTGTTTTTGACAGATTCTATTTTTCGTGTGTTGTTTGCTTATTTTAATGAATCTATGGATAGTAAAATAGTTTATAAACCATAGAGAAGTTGGAATACAGTAGGTTTAAAACCAATATAAATAAAGAATGAGTTCATTACAGTACCTTGAAGTGGTGTTTTGTTTTCTTTCACTAACGGAGCTCACGAGATTTTCTACTTTAAGTTTTGTGTTGTGAAGTTTTCATGTTTTGGGTGAAAGATTTGATGGATTATGGAACAAGGAGTGGCAAGAGCCTAAGCTTGGGGGTGCCCATGGCACCCCAAGATAATATAAGGACACCTAAAAGCCAAAGCTTGGGGATGCCCCAGAAGGCATCCCCTCTTTCGTCTACTTCCATCGGTAACTTTACTTGGAGCTATATTTTTATTCACCACATGATATGTGTTTTGCTTGGAGCGTCTTGTATGATTTGAGTCTTTGCTTTTTAGTTTACCACAATCATCCTTGCTGTACACACCTTTTGAGAGAGACACACATGATTCGGAAATTGTTAGAATACTCTATGTGCTTCACTTATATCTTTTGAGTTATATAGTTTTTGCTCTAGTGCTTCACTTATATCTTTTAGAGCACGTCGGTGGATTTGTTTTACAGAAACTATTGTTCTCTCATGCTTCACTTAGATTATTTTGAGAGTCCTACAAAACAGCATGGTAATTTGCTTTAATTATATTAGGCATTCATGATTAATAAAAAATTTCTTATGAGTGTGTTGAATACTATGAGAAGTTTGATACTTGATAATTGTTTTGAGATATGGAGATGGTAATATTACAGTCATGCTTGTTGAGTAGTTGTGAATTTGAGAAATACTTGTGTTAAAGTTTGTGATTCCCGTAGCATGCATGTATGGTGAACCGTTATCTGATGAAGTCGGAGCATGATTTATTTATTTATTGTCTTCCTTATGAGTGGCGGTCGGGGACGAGCGATGGCCTTTTCCTACCAATCTATCCCCCTAGGAGCATGCGCGTAATATTTTTGCTTTGATAATTTGTAGATTTTTGCAATAAGTATATGAGTTCTTTATGACTAAGGTTGAGTCCATGGATCATACACACTTTTCTTCCTTCCACCATTGCTAGCGTCTCTAATACCGCGCACCTTTCGCCGGTATCATACACCCACCATATGCCTTCCTCAAAACAGCCACCATACCTACCTATCATGGCATTTCCATAACCATTCCAAGATATATTGCCATGCAACTTTCCACCGTTCCGTTTACTATGACACGCTCCATCATTGTCATATTGCTTTGCATGATCATGTAGTTGACATTGTATTTGTGGCAAAGCCACCGTTCATAATTTTTTCATACATGTCACTCTTGATTTATTGCATATCTCGGTACACCGCCGGAGGCATTCACATAGAGTCATATTTTGTTCTAAGTATTGAGTTGTAATTGTTGAGTTGTAAGTAAATAAAAGTGTGATGGTCATCATTTTTAGAGCATTGTCCCAAGTGAGGAAAGGATGATGGAGACTATGATTCCCCCACAAGTCGGGATGAGACTCCGGACGAAAAAAAAAAAGGCCAAAGAAGCCCAAATATATAAAAAAAGAGGCCATAAAAAGAAAATGCCCAAATAAAAAAAATATGAGAGAAAAAGAGAGAAGGGACAATGCTACTATCCTTTTACCACACTTGTGCTTCAAAGTAGCACCATGATCTTCATAATAGAGAGTCTCCTATGTTATCACTTTCATATACTAGTGGGAATTTTTCATTATAGAACTTGGCTTGTATATTCCAATGATGGGCTTCCTCAAAATGCCCTAGGTCTTCGTGAGCAAGCGAGTTGGATGCACACCCACTTAGTTCCTTTTGTTGAGCTTTCATATACTTATAGCTCTAGTGCATCCGTTGCATGGCAATCCCTACTCACTCACATTTATATCTATTAATGGGCATCTCCATAGCCCATTGATACGCCTAGTTGATGTGAGACTATCTTCCCTCTTTTTTGTCTCTTCCACAACCACCATTCTATTCCACCTAAAGTGATATGTCCATGGCTCACGCTCATGTATTGCGTGAAGATTGAAAAAGTTTGAGAACACAAAAAGTATGAAACAATTGCTTGGCTTGTCATCGGGGTTGTGCACGATTTAAATACTTTGTGTGGTGAAGATAGAGCATAGCCATACTATATGATTTTGTAGGGATAACTTTCTTTGGCCATGTTATTTTGAAGAGACATAATTTATTAGTTAGTATGCTTGAAGTATTATTATTTCTATGTCAATATTGAACTTTTGTCTTGAATCTTTCAGATCTGAATATTCATACCACAATTAAGAAGAATTACATTGAAATTATACCAAGTAGCATTCCACATCAAAAATTCTGTTTTTATCATTTACCTACTCGAGGACGAGCAGGAATTAAGCTTGGGGATGCTTGATACGTCTCCAACGTATCTATAATTTTTTATTGTTCCATGCTATATTATATTCTATTTTGGACATTATTGGGCTTTATTATGTACTTTTATATTATTTCTGGGACTAACCTATTAACCGAAGGCCCAGCCCAGAATTGTTGTTTTTGCCTATTTTAGGGTTTCGCAGAAAAAGAATATCAAACGAAATCCAAACGGAATGAAACCTTCGGGAACGTGATTTTCGGAACGAACATGATCCAGAGGACTTGGACCCTACGTCAAGACATCAACCAGGAGGCCATGAGGTAGGGGGCGCGCCTACCCCCCCCCCCTGGGCGTGCCCTCCACCCTCGTGGGCCCCCTGTTGCTCCACTAACGTACTCATTCCTCCTATATATACCGACGTACCCCCAAACTACCAGATATGGAGCCAAAACCCTAATTCCACTGTCGTAACTTTCTGTATCCACGAGATCCAATCTTGGGGCCTGTTCTGGTGCTCTGCCGGAGGGGGCATTGATCATGGAGGGCTTCTACATCAACACCATAGCCCCTCCGATGAAGTGTGAGTAGTTTACCTCAGACCTTCGGGTCCATAGTTATTAGCTAGATGGCTTATTCTCTCTTTTTGGATCTGAATACAAAGTTCTCCCCCTCCCTTGTGGAGATCTATCGATGTAATCTTCTTTTGCGGTGTGTTTGTTGAGACCGATGAATTGTGGGTTTATGATCAAGTTTATCTATAAACAATATTTGAATCTTCTCTGAATTCTTTTATGTATGATTGGTTATCTTTGCAAGTCTCTTCGAATTATCAGTTTGGTTTGGCCTACTAGATTGATCTTTCTTGCAATGGGAGAAGTGTTTAGCTTTGGGTTCAATCTTGCGGTGTCCTTTCCCAGTGACAGTAGGGGCAGCAAGGCACGTATTGTATTGTTGCCATCGAGGATAACAAGATGTGGTTTATATCATATTGCATGAGTTTATCCCTCTACATCATGTCATCTTGCTTAAAGCGTTACTCTGTTCTCTTGAACTTAACACTCTAGATGCATGCTGGATAGCGGTCGATGTGTGGAGTAATAGTAGTAGATGCAGGCAGGAGTAGGTCTAATTGTCTCGGACGTGATGCCTATATACATGATCATACCTAGATATTCTCATAACTATGCTCAATTCTGTCAATTGCTCAACTGTAATTTGTTTACCCACCGTGAATACTTATGCTCTTAAGAGAAGCCACTAGTGAAACCTATGGCCCTCGGGTCTATCTTCCATCATATTTGTAACATCCCAATTTTTATTAAATTTGGATGTTAATAGAATCATTCAATGCATATCATATTTCTTTGCATTTTGGAGTTTTTAAAATATTCAAATAATATTTTTCCACTCGAGAAAAACAAATGAGAGGGGATAAGATGACTTCCTCAAAATATAAAAGAGTGGGGAATTTTGTTTTGAATATTATTTGAAGTTTTGGAGTTTATTGGTATTTATTTTATTTGCAAAAAGTGCATTAATTGCATTAGGAAATTATTTTCAAAATGTTCTGTGCTTAAGTAAATGTTCATTAGGTTCTAAATATTATATAGTTATTTTAGAAATTATTTTGGTATTTTTAGTAATTCATTTGAATTAGTTATGGGCCACTTTAGTCTCCTGTTAAAAAACACGCACGCACTCAACCGCCTGGACCAAAACCAGTTCGGCCCAGGGACACGCGCGCTCAGTCAGCCGTGCCAGGCCAGCCAGCCCACCGGCCATTTCGGCCCAAGGCGGCCTGCGCGCCCGAAACCTCCCGCACCGGTCGACCGCCCGCAGCCTCCCTCGCTCGCTACCGCCGCCGCCACTAACTGGTGGGCCCCGCTCCGCCTCATCTCCCCCAACCTCTCGCTTGCCCCGCTCGGATGAGCTCGCCGCCACGCTCCCGCAACCGTCGGGCGAGGCCCTCGCGGATAACGCTTATCCGCGGCACCCGCACGCTCTCCCCTCGCCTATAAATGGCCCAGCCTCCCCTCTTCCAAACCCGTCGTCTTGCTTCTCCCCACGCCGCCCATAGCCGCCGATGTCGCCGTTCGCATCTCGCCGGAGCCGCGCCGCTCCGTCGTCCTTTCCGTCGCCAGTAAGCCACTGTGGCCTCCACCTTCTTCGTCAAATGATTTCTTGCGGCAAGGCGCATCCGTTTGACATGGTTTTTGCCCCTAGGCCCCGTCGGAGCCGCCGCACCATCGACGCCGGAGCCGCGGGAGCACTGAAGGCCGCCGTCTTCGCCCCGCCCCATCCGGACACCGCCGACGCACGCCGACACCACCTTCGCGACGCCCTCGACGCGCCGCACCTTCCTGTCTTCTTCCCCGACGCCGAGGACCGCCGTAGCCGCTGCCCCGCCACCGACCGATGCCGCGCCGCTGTCCTCTTCTTGTCGCCGACGTCGCCAGCCGCTGTAAGCCACCGCACCTCCTCTGGTTCATTAGATCGAAGGTCAACGGCTTAGATTAGATTGGTTTAGTTGTTTTTTAGTCGAACCGGTACGCGGTTAACCGCGGGTTTTATTTTTAAAATCGATCGGTTTTTTTTAAGTTAGCCGGCGCCGTCGTTTTGCTTAAGGTCCGAACGTCCGCTGTATAAGTTACGCGGTGAACACCTTTCGGCCAGTAGGAATCTGCCACGCGTCAGGGACCTGTTTGTGATAGTTTTTCTTCACTGTTTAGTCCCTTTTATCATAGATTAGTCCCTGAACTTAGATTAGCCATAACTTTTAAACCGTAGATCCAAACTCGATGAAACAAGCGACAAATTCTTCGTATTGTTTAGATCTATCCAGTGGTATACTTTTTGCAAACTTTTGTCAGATTCAAATTTGAATTTATTCAGATTCGAATTCAAACTTCAAATGGCCATATCTCCTAAACCGTAGCTCCGATTAAGTTGATTCCTTTTGCATGTTGTCACCATAGCAAAGCCCTATCACCTAGACCTTTGTCACAATAATTTTTCACACACTAGAATCCGCCCTTTAATAATTTTACTAACCTGCATAGTATGCACTATATTTCACATCACTCTTTGAACCATAGGCCTATGTTGTTTTGCACTTAGAATATTTCTGTAGTAGCTTAGTGTGTTGTATGTTCTTTTGGTTTTCTGAGACTTTTTACTATGCATGTTCTTTTGGTTCTCTGGAATGTTTGCTTACGTTTGTTTACCTTTCTTTGCGATAGATTGCCCGGAGTGCGAAGCAGAATATTATCAGTCTTTAGAATTCAACCAGCAGTACCAAGGCAAGTTGCATCTTGATCATGTTTCATTACCTATGTTTTTATTATGCACTTAGTTCTTTGCGGTAGGACTACATGGTAGGAAACTGATACCGCATGTGTATGCTTTTCACCCAGTAGTTCATTGAGGTAGGTCTGAACGATATAACATTGTCGCCATCATTTTACATTATGTTTCTACACTAAGTAGACATGAATTGGGGAGTGATCACTGTAAAGTTTGAGTGACAATGTAGTAAATAGGACCTAAGATAATTAATGAACTACCTGGGCGGAAACTTGTTGGAATGGTGGCGACGTACAGTGGGGCACGCATGGGAAATCCATGGTGGTGCACCACTAGTGGACCGTCCGCTCAGGCTCAAAGAGATCAATCGTATTCCCATGTCTAGAAGCTTACGTGTGCAGCCACAAGCCAATATGAGCTCTGGCTTAGTTGGGTAGTTAGTGTGACCCCTTCCGGGATGGGCTAGCAGATGTAGAATGATGTAGGTGTACCGGCATATCCGTGGGTTAAGGGGGAACATTTTGAAAGGCTATGTCTCGATCTTCCAATCATGGAGGCGGTCGAGTCTTGTGGGGAAAAGTGTGCAACCTCTGCATAGTGTCAACCTAATCGATTAGTCGTGTCCCCGGTTACGGACAACTTGAGCATCTAGTAGTGGAAATGCCGGGAGATATCCTCACCTTTAATTAAATAGTTGGGTTTTAAATGAAACTTGGGAACGGATGGAGTTGGATTTGCCAACTCATCCTATGCAAATGTGTAGTTGTAGAATAACATCTTTTCTAATAGGGAAAAACTAGCTTTATGCAAGAAACTAAACTTAGAGATTTCCACTAGCCAAATTGCATGTACAAGTAGGTTCTTTACACTTATGATGTGACTAGTACATTCAATGTACTGACCTATATGGCTGCAACTTATCACATTGCATATATATCCAACGAGGATTAAGGTGCGATAGGTCGATGTCCTACACTCAACCTTGCTTGTGGAGTTGGACTCATTTACTACTTTGCTTCCACAGTATTTGCTTATTGGCTCTATGCCCTATTTTTGTAATAAATGTATTGCTCCTGGACTATCGATGTAATAAAGAGATGTGTGTTATTTCTGTTATTTCATCGAGTACTATGTGTGCTAGCAAGTCGGTCCAGGGACTAGCACGGTAAGCACAGAGACTTCAACTCTTACCGAGTCGGGTCGCTACAAGATGGTATCAGAGCACACGTTGACTGTAGGACGCGACCCCTAGAAATGGAGAAAAGACATAGGATAAAAACTATATTTTTTATTTTCCATATATATCCTTTGGTCTCGTACCTTCTCTGCTTCAATACTAATTTATTCTCTCTTTCAAAATGTAGATGTCGTCCGCCCTTGTTGAGTTCGAGCAGCCCGATGAGACCATGCCCTTTGGAAGGCAGCTGGTGAAGATCACGAAGCACCTGAAGATTGGGCTTCCCACATTCACTTGAACCTTCACAGCCACCCTGCCCGAGGAGACACGTTGGAGGATCGATGCTCATATCCCCGGACGCATCCTCGGAAACCGCACCAAGCCCATTGATTTCCATGCGGATACTGCAACATGGGGCTTGGGCAGGGGTATCGCTGCTCACATTGCTCTCGGGCACATTCGGGGGGTGTATGACGAAGACCTCAAGAGGACCTCCTTTGTGATGTATGGACGCCGCGACGCAAATGGAGATGTGGTGCGTACCCTGGAGGACGAGACGATAGCATCCCATATCTAGGACATGGAGGAGCACATTCACATGATGGAGCTGAAGCTGTCCGACAACATGGCCGTCATCAAGAACCTCATGACCCGCAAGGCCGATCTAGAGGAGGAGCTCCAGGACGCTCGCATCGAGCACGAGGGAGAGCTGGACGCACTGCAGGAGAAGATCGACGACCTGAAGCTTGAGCTTGAGGAGGCCGAGGAGAAGCTGGATGAGGGAGAAAACATCCAGGAGGATCACTCGTATGGTGCCTATGTCAGCCAGGAGAGGGACCAGAATGATGAGCTCGGAGATGACGATATGGAGAGCGATGCAAGGACACCCGATGTTGACATGGTTGATTGGTCCTCATCTGATGAGAGTTAGATTTTATACCACCATGAGAGCTTAGAAATTCGATTTCGTTATCCGATTAGTTTTATTTCATTTGTAAGACCTTGTCAAATCTTGTGACATGGCTTACCTTAGGTTTGATTATTCATGTGAACCTCTTTGTTTGAAATTGAATTGGAGTGATTTGAAGTTTTATTGCTATCATGTGCATATGGATAGTGTGATTTTACTCACTAGGCCTTGTTCTATTCTAACTCCTCATCCACTTTGAAACCCATCAGATGCCTCCAAGACGTGACCCCGGATTCAACTTTCCGCTGGAGCTCACACAATTGATCCAATAGCAGAATGCTCTTATGTAGATGCTCATTCAGAACCAGAACCAGAACCAGAACAACAACAACAACAACAACCCACCGCCGCCGCCCCCAGTTGACAGTCTTACCCGTTTTCTGAGGCTGAACCCACCCGTGTTCTCCAGCATCACGGAGCCGATCGTCGCAGATGATTGGCTCCGCAAGATAGGAAGGGAGCTGGCCACGGTAGGATGCAATGATGCCGACATGGTGAAGTTTGCCGCCCATCAGCTGGATGGCCCAACCGCTGCTTGGTGGGAGAACTACACCACCACATACCCCTTGGAGAATGTGACTTGGACTGAGTTCCAGCAGGCGTTCCACACTGCTCATGTCTTAGCTGGAGCCATGAGTCTGAAGAATAAGGAGTTCCGCAGCTTGCACCAGGGAGGACGCAAGGTATCTCAGTATGTTGATGAGTTCAGTAAGTTGGCTCGCTATGCCCCAGAGGACGTGGCCACTGATGCAGCCAAGCAGGAGAAGTTTCTGGAGGGACTGAACGATGAGTTGGGAGTTCAGTTGACTGTGGCGACCTTTGCGAACTATCAGGAGCTGGTTGATAAGGCTACCATTCTCGAAGGCAAGCACCAATAGATGGAGAATCGTAAGAGGAAGTACGATCATGGGAAGTATAACTCTGGAGTTCAACAGAAACCCCGCTACAGCCCGTACTCAGGAAGTTCTGGATCAGGCACTAGCAAGTTTGGAGGGAATCATCATAACCATGGAGGCCACATTCATCATGGAGGAAATGGACACAACCACCATGGTCACAACCAGGGCAATGGCAATGGAGGAAATGGCAATTAGCAGCATTTCAACTCTTCCACACCGATGAAGAAGGACCTGAGTCACATCACCTACTTCAAGTGCAAGAAGACAGGTCACTACTCCAATGAGTGTCCTGAGGCGCAGAATGGAAATGGAAATGGCAATGGGAATTCTGGAGGAAATAAGCCCAATACTTTCACTAAGGGACATGTGAATCATGTCAATGTGGAAGAGGTTTATGAGCAGCCTGACGCAGTGATTAGTAAGTTCTTGGTTAATTCATTTCTAGCACTCATTCTTTTTGACACTGGTGCATCGCATTCATTCATATCAAGGGGATTTATGGATAAACATAAGTTGCCTACCATAGCTCTTAAGTCACCCATTCTAGTGAGTACCCAAGGAGCCGAGTCTATGGCTAATCAGGGATGTTTCCAATTGCCTTTGAACATAGGGGGACATGTTTTTCCCACAGATATGATTATACTAGAGTCGCAAGGGTTGGATGTAATCCTAGGAATGGATTGGATGTCCAAGCATGAGGGAAACATTGATTGTGCTAGTAGATCAATTTTTCTCACCACCCTAGAGAAGAAGAGGGTCAAGTATGTATCTAGGCTTAAGCCTAAGAGGACTCAGGTGAACTCTCTTACGGGAGTTGTCCAAGAAGAAGTACCAGTGGTGAAGGATTATCCCGATGTATTTCCGGATGAGTTACCGGGTATGCCGCCAGATCGGGAGATTGAGTTTTTGATTGAGTTGCTGCCAGGCACAGGACCTATCTCCAAGAGGCCGTATCGAATGCTTGCTAATGATTTGGAGGAAGTCAAGAAACATATTAAGGAGTTGCTAGAGAAAGGGTATATTCTCCCGAGTTCATCACCTTGGGGAGCCCCGGTACTCTTAGTGGAGAAGAAGGATGGAACCTTGAGAATGTGTGTGGATTACCGCTCTTTGAACAAGGTGACCATCAAGAACAAGTATCCCCTACCGATGATCAACGACTTGTTTGACCAGCTAGAAGGAGCTAGTGTTTTCTCCAAGATCGATCTTCAATCGGGTTATCACCAATTGAAGATCCGTGAGAAGGATATACCCAAGACAGCTTTTACCACAAGGTATGGGCTCTATGAGTATACAGTCTTGTCCTTTGGTTTGACTAATGCCCCTGCCTATTTTATGAACATGATGAACAAAGTATTCATGGAGTTCTTGGATAAGTTTGTTGTGGTATTCATTGATGACATATTGGTTTACTCCAAGAATGAGGAGGAACACGCTGAACATCTACGCTTAGTTTTGGAGAAGCTCAGAGAACATCAACTTGATGCCAAGTTCAGCAAGTGTGAGTTTTGGCTCAAGGAAGTCGGATTTGTTGGACATGTAGTGTCAGGTGAAGGGATTGCAGTGGACCCTACCAAGGTAGAGTCAGTCACAGAATGGAATGCACCCACCACAGTTGGCGAGATTCATAGTTTCCTTGGACTTGCAGGATATTACCGGAGATTTATTGAAAATTTCTCCAAGATTGCAAGGCTCATGACAACGTTGTTGAAAAAGGACACCAAGTTCGTTTGGACTGAAGAGTGTGAAACCAGCTTTCAAGAGTTGAAGAAGCGTTTGGTTACAGCCCAAGTGTTAATCCTGTCTGACGTACACAAGGACTTTCAGGTGTATTGTGATGCTTCACGTCAGGGACTTGGAGGTGTTCTTATGCAAGAGGGAAAGGTTGTAGCTTATGCTTCATGACAGCTTCGACCTCATGAGTTGAACTATGCCACGCATGATTTGGAGTTGGCAGCTGTAGTGCATGCACTCAAGACATGGAGACACTATCTTATTGGGAATCGTTGTGATGTTTACATGGATCACAAGAGTTTGAAGTATATCTTCATGAAGAAGGAGTTGAATCTCAGGCAAAGGAGATGGTTGGAACTTATAAAGGATTATGACATGAGTCTGCATTGTCATCCAGGAAAAGCAAATGTTGTGGCAGATGCTTTGAGCCATAAGAGTTATGTTAATACCCTTACAGCAGGAGGTTTACCTCAGGAGTTATGTGACGAGCTTAGACACCTGCAGTTGGAAATAGTTCCCAAAGGTTATCTTGTCGCACTCAAGGTATAGTCCACCTTGTTGAGAAGAATCAGAGAAGCCCGGAAGTTGGACCAAGGTATTGTTGAGATCAAAGAAATGATGAGCAAAGGGAAAGCAGAAGGATTCCGTGAGGATGAACATGGAACCATATGGTTTGAGGAACGGATTTGTGTACCCAATGACCCGGAGATCAGGAAGTTGATTCTTCAGGAGGCTCATGACTCACCATATTCGATACATCCAGGCAACACCAAGATGTATTTGGACTTGAAGGAAAGTTTTTGGTGGGCCGGTATGAAGAGAGAAATTGCCGAGTATGTGGCAATATGTGATGTATATCAGAGAGTAATGGCAGAACATCAGAAACCAGCGGGATTACTTCTGCCGTTGCCGATACCTGATTGGAAATGGGATAAAGTTGGTATGGACTTTATCACAGGGTTACCCAGGACCCGTTCAGGTTATGATTCCATTTGGGTGATAGTTGATCGTTTGACCAAGGTTGCTCACTTGATTTCAGTGAAGACCACCTATACAAGTGCTAAGCTAGCAAAGATATATATGACCAGGATCGTATGTCTACATGGAGTTCCAAGGATCATCGTATCAGATAGAGGAACACAGTTTACCTCAAAGTTTTGGAAATAGTTCCACGAAACTTTGGGTACCGGGCTAGAGTTCAGTATAGCCTTCCATCCACAGACTGATGGGCAGACAGAGAGAGTCAATCAGATTCTAGAGGACATGTTGAGAGCTTGTGCGCTAGACTATGGGTCTAGTTGGGATGATAACTTACACTACGCAGAGTTCTCATACAACAACAACTACCAAGCCAGTTTGCAGATGGCCCCTTTCGAGGCATTGTATGGAAGGAAATGCAGGACACCTTTGATGTGGAATGGAGTTGGAGATCGCAAATTGTTTGGACCTGATTTGATCAGGGTTTCTGAGGAGAAGGTCAACTTGATTCGTGACAGACTTAAGATAGCCCAGTCAAGGCAGAAAATCTATGCTGATGCTAAACGCAAGGAAGTGATCTATGAAGTGGGACATCGAGCATATCTTCGAGTGTCTCCACTTCGAGGTATTAAGAGGTTTGGAGTCAAAGGAAAGTTAGCACCATGATTTGTGGGACCATACAAAGTTCTGGAACATAAAGGAGAGGTTGCATACCAGTTGGAATTACCAGAGGCTTTGTCGGGAGTTCATGATGTGTTTCATGTTTCCTAGCTGAAGAAGTGTCATGCAGAGATGGCGGACATTCCTTTGAGAGATACAGTGCCATTGGAGGCAATTCAGTTGGAGAATGATCTGACTTATGAGGAGAAGCCTATTAAGATTCTTGAGACTGCAGAGAGAATCACTCGTACCAAGATCATCAAGTTCTGCAAGGTTCAGTGGAGTCACCACACCGAGGAGGAAGCTACTTGGGAACAAGAGGAAGATCTTAGACAGGACCATCCACACCTTTTTGCTGGCCAACCCGAATCTCGAGGACGAGATTCATCTTAAGGGGGGTAGGTTTCTAACATCTCAATTTTTATTAAATTTGGATGTTAATAGAATCATTCAATGCATATCATATGTCTTTGCATTTTGGAGTTTTTAAAATATTCAAATAATATTTTTCCACTCGAGAAAAACAAATGAGAGGGGATAAGATGACTTCCTCAAAATATAAAAGAGTGGGAAATTTTATTTTGAATATTATTTGAAGTTTTGGAGTTTATTGGTATTTATTTTATTTGCAAAAAGTGCATTAATTGCATTAGGAAATTATTTTCAAAATATTCTGTGCTTAAGTAAATGTTCATTAGGTTCTAAATATTATATAGTTATTTTAGAAATTATTTTGGTGTTTTTAGTAGTTCATTTTAATTAGTTATGGGCCACTTTAGTCTCCTCTTAAAAAAACACGCACGCACTCAACCGCGTGGACCGAAACCAGTTCGGCCCAGGGATGCGCGCGCTCAGTCAGCTGCGCCAGGCCAGCCAGCCCACAGGCCATTTCGGCCAACGACCGCCCGCGCGCCCGAAACCTCCCGCACCGGTCGACCGCCCGCAGCCTCCCTCGCTCACTACCGCCGCCGCCACTGACTGGTGGTCCCCGCTCCACCTCATCTCCCCCAACCTCTCGCTTGCCCCACTCGGATGAGCTCGCCACGCAACCGCCGGGTGAGGCCCTTGCGGATAACGCTTATCTGCGGCACCCGCACGCTCTCCCCTCGCCTATAAATGCCCAGGCCTCCCCTCTTCCAAACCCGCCGTCTTGCTTCTCCCCACGCCGCCCATAGCCGCCGCTGTCGCCGTTCGCATCTTGCCGGAGCCGCGCCGGTCCATCGTCCTTTCCGTCGCCAGTATGCCACTGTGGCCTCCACCTTCTTCGTCAAATGATTTCCCGCGGCAAGGCGCATCCGTTTGACATGGTTTTTGCCCTAGGTCCCGTCGGAGCCGCCACACCGTCGACGCCGGAGCCGCCGGAGCACTGAAGGCCGCCGTCTTCACCCCGCCCCGTCCGGACGCCGCCGACGCATGCCGACACCACCTTCGCGATGCCCTCGACACGCCGCGCCTCCCCGTCTTCTTCCCCGATGCTGAGGACCGCCGTAGCCGCTGCCCCACCACCGACCGACACCGCGCCACAGTCCATTGCTCGTCGCCGACGTCGCCAGCCGCTGTAAGCCGCCGCACCTCCTCTGGTTCGTTAGATAGAAGGTCAACGGCTTAGATTAGATCGGTTTAGTTGTTTTTTAGTCGAACCGATACGCGTTTAACCGCGGGTTTTATTTTTAAAACCGATCGGTTTTTGTATAAGTTAGTCGTCGCCGTCGTTTTGCTTAAGGTCCGAACGTCCGCTGTATAAGCTACGCGGCGAACACCTTTCGGCCATTAGGAATCTGCCACGCGTCAGGGACCTGTTTGCGATAGTTTTTCTTCACTGTTTAGTCCCTTTTATCACACATTAGTCCCTGAACTTAGATTAGCCATAACTTTTAAACCATAGATCCAAACACGATGAAACCAACGACAAATTCTTCGTATTGTTTAGATCTATCCAGTGGTATACTTTTTGCAACCTTTTGTCATATTTAAATTTGAATTTATTCAGATTCGAATTCGAACTTCAAATGGCCATATCTCCTAAACCGTAGCTCCGATTAAGTTGATTCCTTTTGCATGCTATCACCGTAGCAAAACCCTATCACCTGGACCTTTGTCACAATAATTTTTCACACAGTAGAATCTGCCCTTTAATAATTTTACTAACATGCATACTATGCACTGTATTTCACATCACTCTTTGAACCATAGGCCTATCTTGTTTTGCACTTAGAATATTTCTGTAGTAGCTTAGTGTGTTGTATGTTCTTTTGGTTTTCTGAGACTTTTTGCTATGCATGTTCTTTTGTTTCTTTGGAATGTTTGTTTACCTTTCTTTGTGATAGATTGCCCGGAGTGCGAAGCAGAATATTATCAGTCTTTAGAATTCAACCAACAGTACCAAGGCAAGTTGCATATTGATCATGTTTCATTACCTATGTTTTTATTATGCACTTAGTTCTTTGCGGTAGGACTGCATGGTAGGAAACTGATGTCGCGTGTCTATGCTTTTCACCCAGTAGTTCATTGAGGTAGGTCTGAACCATATAACATTGTCGCCATCGTTTTACATTATGTTGCTACGCTAAGTAGACGTGGATTGGGGAGTGATCACTGTAAAGTTTGAGTGATAATGTACTAAATAGCACCTAAGATAATTAATGAACTACCTGGGCGGAAACTTGTTGGAATGGTGGCGAAGTACAATGGGGCACGCATGGGAAATCCATGGTGGTGCACCACTAGTGGACCGTCTGCTCAGGCTCAAAGAGATCAATCGTATTCACATGTCTAGAAGCTAACATGTGCAGCCACAAGCCAATATGGGCTCTGGCTTAGTTGAGTAGTTAGTGTGACCCCTTACGGTATGGGCTAGCAGATGTAGAATGATGTAGGTGTACCGGCCTATCTGTGGGTTAAGGGGGAACATTTTCGAAAGGCTATGTCTCGATCTTCCGATCATGGAGGTGGTCGAGTATTGTGGGGAAAAGTGCGCAACCTCTGCAGAGTGTCAACTTAATCGATTAGCCGTGTCCCCAGTTACGGACAACTTGAGCACCTAGTAGTGGAAATGCCGGGAGACCTCCTCACCTTTAATTAAACAGTTGGGTTTTAAATGAAACTTGGGAACGGATGGAGTTGGGTTTGCCAACTCATCCTATGCAAATGTGTAGTAGTAGAATAACATCTTTTCTAATAGGGAAAAACTAGCTTTATGAAAGAAACTAAACTTAGATCTTTCCACCAGCCAAATTGCATGTACAAGTAGGTTCTTTACTCTTATGATGTGACTTGCCAGTACGTTCAATGTACTGACCTATATGGCTGCAACTTATCACGTTGAAGATATATCCGACAAGGATTAAGGTGCGATAGGTCGATGTCCTACACTCAACCTTGCTCGTGGAGTTG
Organism: Triticum aestivum; assembly: GCF_018294505.1. Lineage (NCBI taxonomy): Eukaryota > Viridiplantae > Streptophyta > Magnoliopsida > Poales > Poaceae > Triticum > Triticum aestivum. The sequence continues at coordinate 290,269,233 of NC_057800.1, forward strand.
GACTCATTTACTACTTTGCTTCCGCAGTATTTGCTTATTGGCTCTATGCCCTATTTTTGTAATAAATGTATTGCTCCTGGACTATTGATGTAATAAAGAGATGTGTGTTATTTTTGTTATTTCATCGAGTACTGTGTGTGCTAGCAAGTCGATCTAGGGACTAGCACGGTAAGCACAGAGACTTCGACTCTTACCGAGTCGGGTCGCTACAATATTAATCTTCCAACACTTAGTTATTTTTATTGCCTTTTATTTTACTTTGCATCTTTATCATAAAAAATACCAAAAATATTATCTTATCATATCTATCAGATCTCACTCTCGTAAGTGACCATGTAGGGATTGACAACCCCTTATCGCGTTGGTTCCAAGGATTTATTTGTTTGTGTAGGTGCGAGGGACTCGTGTGTGGCCTCCTACTGGATTGATACCTTGGTTCTCAAAAACTGAGGGAAATACTTATGCTACTTTGCTGCATCACCCTTTCCACTTCAAGGGAAAACCAACGCAGTGCTCAAGAGGTAGCAATCCACCTCGTTCATATCGTTGCAGTGCTTAGGCGAAGCCCTGCGTCGGTAACTTCATCATCACAGTCATCATGTTGTCGTGCTGACGAAGCTCTCCCCCGACAATCAGTTGGATCTAGAGTTCATGGGACGTCATCGAGCTGAACATGTGCAGATCGCAGAGGTGCCATACTTTCGGTGCTAGGATTGGTCAGATCGCGAAGACGTACGACTACATCAACCGCGTTGTCATGACGCTTTTGCTTACGGTCTACGAGGGTACGTGGACAATACTCTTCCCTCTTGTTGCTATGCATCACCTAGATAGATCTTGCGGGTGCATAGGAAAAAATTTGAAATTGGTGTGTTCCCCAATAGGTCGCGCACCCTAGTACTCAGCCTGCCATCGACGTCGTCCTACCTAATCTAAGGTGCGAACTAGAGGAGAAGTCGGAGCACCCTCATCCTTAGCCCGCCATCGGTGTCGTCTGGCTCAATCTAATTTGGGCTTGTTCTCCTTGTAAGGTATGGTGTCGGTGGCAAAACTGGCGGATCTCGGGTAGGGGGTCCCGGACTGTGCGTCTAAGGCGGATGGTAACAGTAGGCAGGGGACACGATGTTTTACCCAGGTTCGGGCCCTCCTGATGGAGGTAAAACCCTACGTCCTGCTTGATTATTCTTGATAATATGAGTAGTACAAGAGTTGATCTACCACGAGATCGGAGAGGCTAAACCCTAGAAGCTAGCCTATGGTATGATTGTCTGTTGTCCTACGGACTAAAATCCTCCGGTTTATATAGACACCGGAGGGGGCTAGGATTGCACAAGGTCGGTTCCAAAGGAGGAGATATACATATTTGTATTGCCTAGCTTGCCTTCCACACCAAGTAGAATCCCATCCGGACACGGGACGAAGTCCTCAATCTTGTATCTTCATAGTCCATCAGTCCGGCCAAAGGATATAATCCAGCTGTCCGGATACCCCCTAATCCAGGACTCCCTCACTAGCCCCCAAACGAGGCTTCAATGACGATGAATCTGGCGCGCAGTGTTGTCTTCGGCATTGCAAGGCGGGTTCTTCTCCAAATTTTGAACGTTTGTTAAGCAGTGTCTAGCCCCAGAAATGTTAGACCTCTTGGCTTATGCGCCCAATAAGGGCTATCTCCCACGCGTCGAATGAATACGAGGTGCCAGGGCGTTTTTACATTCGCCCCCTAGCCAGATAAATAAACTGTCTATTAAAGGGATGGGGATTCTTAGATCCAATCCATATCATCCTCCCCCAGCGAGAATCCATCGGAATGCGCTTCAGAAAAATCCACTCCAACATGGCCGACCTCCGCAGCTCCTCCTCCCGCCCCGTAGCCCTAAGCCCAGTGATTGGGAGAGGTGTTCAGGCCCACACAGTCGATTAGTCGAACTGCAGACTAAGGGATTTCTCCCTCCAACGTATATGGTTCCCGTCCCAGCCGGGCTCGCCACCTACAATGGCGGGGAGCAAGCGGAGAGCTTCCCCAGCCCCTCTATGGGGGAGCGGGTATGCCTTGTTCCTTATTTATTAAGGGGACTCAGATTTCCAATTCATCCATTCCTTCGCGGGCTCCTGGAGTTTTACGGCCTCCAACTGCATAATTTCACCCTTGCTTCCATATTACACATCGCCGGCTATGTTGCCCTTTGCGAGTTATTCCTGGGCTGCGAGGCTCATTTCGAGCTGTGGAAAAGGTTATTTTGCCTCGTCCCCCGCACACAGAAGGGGTCACTTTATCAAGTGGGCGGAGCCGAAATATGGCGCATCGCCGAAACCGGATACCTGTCCGGTACTCCGAAGAAGACGTCCGAAGACTGGCCTTCGGAATGGTTTTATATGGAGGACGTCCCCCTTCCGGACCCTGTTCGGCGGGGTCTTCCTGAGTTCAACAATGCTCCTCTGAAGAAACGCCGAAGTTGGCGCCCACGGAGCCCCCAGGAGGAAGACAACGGAGAAGTCCTTTACCTGATGAACCGGATTAAAGCGCTGGCTCAATCAGGATTGACAGTAATCGAGGTTATGTCAATATGCATAATGCGGGGAGTGCAGCCACTTCAATATCGAGGGCACCCCCTATGGTGTTTTAACGGGGAAGATGATGCCACCCGTTGCGGGCGTAAGGGTCCGGACAACGCTGCCGCTTTAGCAAAAATTCTGTCCGAGTTGTTCAAGGGAGAGGAAGAGGAGTTCGTCCGCATCAAGCCACGGGATGGATTCTCCATGTACAACCCTCCAAGCTGGGTGAGTTATATCTCCCTACTCCCATTCTTCCCGCATTCTTTGTTGTAGGTATTCACCTTGCCATTGTGCGGCAGGAACTGCGAAAAGCCATAAGGGAGGTCAACAGCCCATCCCCACAACCAGAGGACCCTGACCGGGCCCTTGGTCCCGGACTCGAAGAAGATCCGGACATATTCGTGGAGCTGATAGACCGGCAGTTCTATCAATTAAGCTGTGATGACGCCATGGTGGCCATTACGGCCGACTATCCCGGACTGCTTCCTGCGTCGCACGTAAGAAAAACCAAAAATCCCAACTCCAAAAACTAGGATCCCCTTTTAGACACTTCACCTACCATATACATATGGTGTTTTACAGGGAAGGCCTTCGGGACGCCGTGCCGAACCCGCAGCAACTCGCCAACAAGAGGCACCGAGGCCGGGCAGGCCAAAAAGGAAGGTGGTCAGGACGGAGACGCCGGCGCAGAGGTATGACAAAAACCCCGCTCCTTGGTTGTTATCTTTCTCAAAACATAATGACGTCCATGTTTCTTTAATAGAAAAAACGCTCGCTGGAATGTGTCCGGTGAGGCTGCCGATCATGCTTCCACCAGTCGGGCTCCAGGACCGGACATAGAGGCAGAAGCTGACATGGGTCGGACGCCGAATAGTCCTCCTACAGAGGATGCGGATAGACTATCCGCTAAAAATTCAGAAGTGGAGAGCGCCATGAATCATAGGCGTCGCCGAGCCGTACTCCGTGACGCTTGCTTCTCCCCAGAGGCATTTGATGCCTTCAATTCTGGAGACGCGTACCTCCGTGCTGCTCAAAATGGTCTAGCCAGAGCCACGGACCAGTATGTAAGGGATGTACGGGTAAGCAAATCTGACGATTATATGTATCAGTAGCCCCTGAGACTTGAAACAGTTAGCAGAACTGATTTAAGGATCATCTATTGTGCAGGTTCTTACAGAGAAGAATACTCGACTGTCACAGGAGCTGGAGGAATGCAAGACCCAACTTCGGGCCGCCGTTGCCGCATTGAAGGAACCTAAAAAGTCCCCAGTTGGTAACATTTGTTTCAAAGAATGATAGGTACCATATAGCATGCGGCGTGGCTGCAGATCTAACAATGGATATTGCCGATGAATCCGGAGAGAATTCGGAGGACCAACATGTCGTACGATAGCTAAAGGCTGGCGAACGCGTGCTGACTGAGGTCAGGCGGGAGAAAAACAATCTCCAAGACGCCAATACCAAGCTGAGCGTGGAACTGAAAGATGTTCGAGCCCAGCTTGCGGACTCCGAGAAGGAGAATAAGCGGCTTCGACGCGGCATTTTCAGTAAGTGCTTGAACGAACCCTTAAAAAGGGGTTGGTGGAGAAGCCGGCTAACAGAGTTATGTCTGCAGGTATGCTGACGGGTCGTCCCGCGGAGGAGATGCCCGGGTCTGCGGGTGATCTTCTATCCGAGCTCTCACAACTGCACGAACAAGTTCGGCAGGTGATGCAAGGTATTGCCCAGGCCTTGTGGCCATCCGTCTCCCTGCCAGAAGGCATTGGAGAGCTTGCGGAGAAGCTCAAGGGAGCACGGCGGCGCTTCCGATTATGGAAGATATCGGCCTGCCGTCAAGGTGCCAGGGAAGCCTGGGCCATGGTGAAGACGCGGTATACCAAGGCTGACCCAAACCACATGGCCGAGGTCGGACCTGTGGGGCCCGATGGGAAAGAGATCCCCGTTAGCTTAGTCTATGGGCAAGTAGAATTAGCCGCAAAGTATTCCCAACAGGATTGTAGGCTAGACCGCCTGTTGGATGGTATAGAAGAGGAATTTAGTCAGTCTACATGACTATGTAATTAAAGTGACATGTATAATGCCTTCTAGCCGGATTGTAAATCATTTGTCATGGCGGACCTTTTCGCTTCAACCTCGGGACCCGATAGTCCGGAGTGTGTCCGAATACCCGCTCAGTTATATAAGAACCGGGGTATGCGTGGAGACCAGGCGTAGGGGTCATTAGTGCTTGAACAGACAAGTGCCCAACTAGTTATGTTATATTACATGGGTAGTAAGAAACATCTTCCAGGGAGAATAGTTCCGTTAGGGGTTCCTTTCCCTGGGTACGCATGCCCTAAAGTGCATGTCCGGACTGCGAGAGGAGACGCAGGCAAAAACATCTGGGGGCATATATGGAAAATAAATAAAAATCATCTTTTGTTCGCCGACCGAATATTCCCTTAAGAACGCTAGCTTTCGGCTTCACCCAGTCTGAGGTACACATCCGGCTGACCCGGCAGTAACAATCGCAGAGGTGCTCCCCTTATGCCCTAGCCGAATTAACGGGAACGTAGGGCATAAATACAAGAGCCAGGCAACCCAGCTTGGCCAAAACTTAAGTCATATCGATGCATATAATGGCGAAGAAAAGGTACATGCGGAAGAATAACACATGTGCGGGGCATGAAGCCCAGATAGATAATTAAGCTTCTGTGTAAGAAGCCCCAGGTATAATGAGCGCGGTTAGCGCGTCTATAGTGTGCAAGCGAGGCACAAGTTGGCCCTTGAAGGCCTTGAGAAAGAATAAAAGAAAGAAAGAGAAAAAAGACAGATAATGTATATGCAAAAAATGGACAGAGGAAGGAGACGAACATAGAGTCCGGCGCTAGGCGTAGAATCTTCGGAGCCTGGCTGCGTTCCATGGGTTCGGCTCAAGTCGATTATTCGATGCATCCCGCAGACGGTACGCTCCACCGGTCAGAACTTGGTCAATAATGAAGGGACCTTCCCATTTGGGCTCGAGCTTGGTCTTTTTCTTCTCCGGCAGGCGTAGAACTAACTCGCCAACGTTATAAGTTTTGGCCCGTACTTCTCTGCTTTGGTATCTGCGAGCCTGTTGCTGATAGAATGCGGAACGGGCTTTTGCCACGTCGCGCTCCTCCTCCAGGGTGTCCAGACTGTCCTGCCGATCGAGCTCGGCTTCTCTTTCTTCGTACATGCGCACTCGAGGTGAGTCATGAATTATGTCGCAGGGCAGAACTGCCTCTGCGCCGTACACCATAAAGAAGGGTGTATATCCGGTAGTACGATTCGGCGTGGTCCGCAGCCCCCAGAGTACGGAGTCGAGCTCCTCTACCCAGTGCGTGTTAGACTCCTTTAAGGACCGCACTAATCTGGGTTTAATGCCGCTCATGATAAGACCATTTGCTCGCTCAACTTGGCCGTTGGTTTGTGGGTGATAGACGGAAGCATAATCGAGCTTGATGCCCATGTTGCTGCACCAGAGTTTTACCTCGTCGGCCGTGAAGTTCGTGCCGTTGTCAGTGATGATGCTGTGGGGGACGCCATAACGGTGTACAACCCCGGATATGAAGTCTATCACCGGTCCGGATTCGGCTGTTTTAACAGGTTTGGCTTCTATCCATTTGGTGAATTTATCCACCATGACCAGTAAGTATTTTTTCTTATGGGTTCCCCCTTTAAGGGGTCCAACCATGTCAAGCCCCCAGACCGCGAAGGGCCAGGTAATGGGGATTGTTTGGAGGGCGGTGGGTGGCATGTGGCTTTGGTTTGCAAAAAGCTGGCAACCGGCGCAGCGTTGGACCAAGTCCTGTGCGTCTGCCCGGGCCGTCGGCCAATAAAAACCTGTACGGAAGGCCTTGCTTACAAGGGCCCGGGCTGCGGCGTGGTGGCCGCCGAGTCCGGCGTGAATTTCTGCCAAAAGCTTCCGCCCTTCCTCTTCGGAGATGCACCTTTGAAGGACTCCGGTAGTGCTTTTTTATACAGCTCTCCCTCGTGGACCCTGTAGGCTTTAGATCGCCGCACTATGCAGCGTGCCTCATTTTGGTCCTCGGGAAGTTCCTGCCTAGTTAGGTAGGCCAGGAATGGTTCTGTCCACGGGGCAATGATGGCCATTATGACGTGGGCTGAAGGTGTTATTTCGGTGGCAGAGCCTCCGATTATGTCAGAGTGTTCAGTATCGGGCATTTTGGCCGGGTCCAGACTATTGTTACCGGTGTCCCTTTCCCATACTACGAATGGCTTAAACAACCTCTCCAAAAAGATGTTGGGGGGACCGCATCGCGTTTTGCGCCGATGCGGGCGAGGATATCCGCCGCCTGATTGTTTTCCCGAGCCACATGGTGAAATTCGAGCCCCTCGAACCGAGCTGACATCTTTAGGACGGCGTTTCGATAGGCCGCCATCTTCGGATCCTTGGCATCGAAGTCTCCATTTATTTGGGATATTGCGAGGTTCGAATCCCCACGCACCTCCAGGCGTTGAATGCCCATGGAGACTGCCATCCGAAGACCATGCAATAGGGCTTCGTATTCGGCTGCGTTGTTGGAGTCTGTATACAGTATCTGTAGTACGTATTGAACTGTATCTCCGGTTGGGGACGTCAGGACGACGCCAGCCCCCAGACCAGCCAGCATTTTGGAGCCGTCGAAGTGCATGATCCAATTGGAGTATGCGCCGTACTCTTTAGGGAGTTCGGCTTCCGTCCATTCGGCGACAAAGTCGGCCAATACTTGCGATTTAATGGCTCGCCGAGGTTTGTATGTTATGTCGAACGGGAGGAGCTCAATGGCCCATTTGGCAATCCGGCCCGTGGCGTCGCGGTTGTTTATAATATCATTAAGTGGCACTTCCGAGGCTACTGTAATCGAACACTCTTGAAAGTAGTGTCGCAGCTTCCGGGATGCCATGAATACCGCATAGGCTATCTTTTGATAATGTGGGTACCGTGATTTGCATGGAGTGAGGACAGTGGATACATAATATACCGGCTTTTGAAGAGGGAATTTATGTCCGTCCGCTTCTCGTTCGACGACGAGCACTGCGCTTACAACCTGATGAGTTGCCGCAATGTATAACAGCATTGGTTCGCCGATGTTTGGCGCGGCCAGGATTGGGTTGGTTGCCAGTATGGCTTTTATTTCTTCCAATCCGGCTGTGGCAGCGTCCGTCCACTCGAAGTGTTCGGTGCGCCGAAGGAGGCGATAAAGGGGTAATGCCTTTTCTCCTAAGCGGGAGATAAAGCGGCTTAGAGCCGCCACACATCCAATTAATTTCTGGATTTGTTTGAGGTCTGTTGGGTAGCCAACTGTGACAGAGCTCGGATTTTGGCCGGATTAGCTTCAATTCCTCTACTGGAGACAATGAAGCCCAGGAGCTTTCCGGCTGGTACGCCGAAAACGCATTTTTCCGGATTGAGCTTGATGTCGTATGTTCGGAGGTTGTCGAATGTGAGCCTCAAGTCGTCTATTAGAGAGTCGACGTGTTTGGTTTTAACGACCACATCATCTACGTATGCCTCTACTGTTTTGCCGATCTGTTTCTCCAGACATGTCTGAATCATGCGCTGATATGTTGCGCCGGCGTTTTTGAGCCCAAAAGGCATTGTGTTGAAACAGAAGGGGCCGTATGGTGTGATAAATGCCGTTGCGGCTTGGTCGGACTCCGCCATCTTGATTTGGTGGTAGCCGGAGTATGCGTCGAGGAAACACAATGACTCGTGTCCTGCGGTAGCATCGATAATTTGATCAATGCGGGGGAGGGGGAAGGGATCCTTTGGGCAAGCCTTGTTGAGGTCCTTGAAATCGACACATAGGCGCCAGGATTTGTCCTTCTTTGGTACCATCACCAGGTTTGCTAGCCAGTCCGGGTGTTTTATTTCTCTAATGAATCCGGCCTCCAATAACTTGGCTAGTTCCTCTCCCATAGCTTGTCTCTTAGGTTCAGAGAAACGCCGAAGAGCCTGCTTGACCGGCTTGAATCCCTTTAGGATATTGAGGCTGTGCTCGGCCAGCCTGCGTGGGATTCCTGGCATGTCTGAGGGGTGCCAGGCGAATATGTCCCAATTCTCGCGCAGGAACTCTCGTAGTGCGGCGTCCACGGCGGGGTTTAACTGTGCCCCGATGGAGGCTGTTTTTGTAGGGTCCGTTGGGTGGACTTGGAATTTGACTATTTCATCCGCTGGTTTAAAAGAGGTGGACTTGGATCTCTTGTCAAGTATCACGTCGTCCCTGTCCACTGTGGAGCGTAGCGCAGTTAATTCCTCGGCCGAAAGGGCTTCGGATAATGCCTCGAGGGCCAATGCGGCTGTTTTGTTTTCGGCGCGGAGTGCTGTGTCCGGATCACTAGCGAGAGTGATGATTCCGTTGGGCCCGGGCATTTTGAGCTTCATGTACCCATAATGGGGTATGGCTTGGAAGATCGTGAACGCCTCCCGTCCTAAAAGGGCGTGGTATCCACTACTGAACGGGGCCACTTGGAATGTAATTTCTTCGGACCTATAGTTCTCCGGCGTGCCGAATACCACATCTAGTGTGATTTTCCCAGCACAGCGTGCTTCCCGACTGGGGATGATTCCTCTGAAGGTTGTGCTGCTTTGCTCAATGCGGTTCCAGTCTATTTCCATTTTTTGAAGAGTTTCCTCATAGATGAGGTTTAATCCACTGCCGCCGTCCATGAGTACTTTGGTGAGTCGAAAGCCGTCCACAATTGGACTGAGGACCAGTGCAGCTGGTGCTCGGGCTGTTCGGAATTTAGGTTCGTCACTGGCATTGAAGGTAATAGCCGTGTCACTCCATGGATTCATTGCTGCCACGTGGCAGATTTCGGTGAGCTGCGGAGTGTTCGCTTGCGCCTATTATTTGATGCGAAGGTTTCAAAGACTGTTAATACCGTATTGTTATCCACGGGATGGTGCTCTGTGGCATTTGGGATGAGAAGATCCTCACCACTTTTGGCCACCTGCCGGAGTATCCAACATGCTCTAAGGTTGTGTGTTGGTATGGTATCCGCTGTACTATGAATTTTGCAGGGTCCGTTAAGCCATCCCTCCAATACGGTTCCATGCCCTGTAGAGGGTTTTTGTTTCTTTGTAACTAACTCGGGTGTCTTATGATAGTGCACCCTTTTACTTCGGACTGGGTGTATATTCCGAGCCGGATTATCCCAAAATTTCGTTTCGGTTTTCCAGGCACTTTCCATCGCACAGTACTTTCGTACTATGGACGCCAAGTCAGCGAAGCGTGATATGTCACGGCGACTTAAGGCGTTAAGGATTCCCTTGTCCGTGCAATTATTGCAGAAAATGAGACTGCGTCTTCCTCGCGACAGTCCTTAACCTTGTTCATCACAAGGAGGAATCTGGCCCAATAATGATGTACTGTTTCATGGGGCTCTTGCCTGATGTGGGAAAGATCGTTTATGTCTGGGTGGGTGGGTGGATTTGAGTCCGAACCCCTACCCGATCTGAGACCCAGGGGCCGAGGAGTTTCCAATCTTGGAAGTTCGGATTCCGGAGTGTTGCCCGATAAGTCTGGCCCGCTGCCTGACTCTAGGTTCAGGGCTTGGGTGATGTCCTCCCGTAAACGGGTATCCGGCTCGGAGAGCTCAGGAATCCGGACATAGTTAGTCCTCAAGATAGAGGAAGAATCGCCGCATTGTTCCTCCACCACCGCAATATGATGGGTGACCGGTGGAGAGTTAATCTCCCTTTGATCGGGTTTAAGCCCAATCCGATCATAGTCCGTAGCGACTCCCAAGGCGGCGATACGATCCAAGAGCTCGTTTAGGGAAGAGAGCTCCATTGGATCCATCTGCTCGGCGAATTCCGAGCCGACGTGGAGGCTGTTTTTGATGACCCGAGAGTCATCGTCGGTGCAGCGGCCGAACGGGCGGTCATGATGAAACTGCCAAGCCGGAGAGTTTGGCCGACAGCCAGGGCTCCCCCGGCGGTAATGTTGTTTTTAACAACGAGACGAGGCATCCTTCCTTACGGCGACGGCACAGTGGAACTCTCAATGAAAGCACCAATGTCGGTGTCAAAACCGGCGGATCTCGGGTAGGGGGTCCCGAACTGTGCGTCTAAGGCGGATGGTAACAGGAGGCAGGGGACACGATGTTTTACCCAGGTTCGGGCCCTCTTGATGGAGGTAAAACCCTACGTCCTGCTTGATTATTCTTGATAATATGAGTAGTACAAGAGTTGATCTACCACGAGATTGGAGAGGCTAAACCCTAGAAGCTAGCCTATGGTATGATTGTCTGTTGTCCTACGGACTAAAATCCTCCGGATTATATAGACACCGAAGGGGGCTAGGGTTACACAAGGTCGGTTACAAAGGAGGAGATATACATATCTGTATTGCCTAGCTTGCCTTCCACACCAAGTAGAGTCCCATCCGGACATGGGACGAACTCTTTAATCTTGTATCTTCATAGTCCATCAGTCCGGCCAAAGGATATAATCCGGCTGTCCGGATACCCCCTAATCCAGGACTCCCTCATATGGTATTACTTCTTCCCCTGTCTCTTATTGTTCTCATGGCCAGATGATTTTTGATTCAACAAACTAGGCTAGGGTTTGCTAGATTGTAGAGATTTATGGTGATTTGGTCAGTAGTTTTGTTCCAAGAATACTAATTCCCTATGTTGCGATTTAGGTTCAATCTATTTGGATCAGGCTGTCATGCTTGTGGGAGTCCCCATGTCTTTTCTCTTACGTAATGTTTCTGAATGCATGTTCCAGCAGTTTGCTTTCTATGTTACGATCTTGCTTTCTTTATTTGAGCAATGTTTGTTACTGTTAGGATTAAGAACATAGAACAGTATGGACCTGTCCAAGATTATAGTTTCATAATCAATTATGTTTTTATAAAGTACCACTTGATGTACAGTGGAAACAAATATTAGAATATGCATGTGTTCCTTAGGAACTCCACATATGTGTTCCGCCAAAAGGTTAATTGGACATGCACGCTTTTTTAAAATATGTATTGTACTCAGAAATCTTAGCACAGCACATTAGCTAGTTATGACAAGTGAAAATTTTAGGATTCTGGGTTCAATTTCTAAACATTTTTTTCTGTTATTTTGATAGTGGAACTTATGATTTGCTATACCAAAATGAGTGTATCAGAACAAGTAAGTCAAGATAAATTTTCATATATAGCGAGGTTACCATGCAAGTTTTCTTTCTTTGGGATTTATTGTTTATCAAGCAGTAACCAGGGCAGTGATAAGACTTGTTCTGATGCGTAATATTGCCTATTGTGATACTTTTGTTTCTGTATGTGATCGATTTTCCGTGTTGCATCCGTTTTGATTGTCTTAACATGTATGTGCATAGATTATGCTACTTTCACATGAATATTATTCTTTCCATCCAAATTATAGCTCCATGTGTAGTTCTGTGCATAATTCTTATTACTTGATTTTTCAATTGTAGCTCTACTTGCAATATGTCACAATTGAGCTCCGATGAGTTCGAAGATGACGCCGTTGACCCAAAAAATTGTTCTCACTAGAAGATTACTTGGCACACCATAATATTCTCAACAACTTTGCTACACAAATAGCCACCAATATTCATGATGCACTAGGAGCTCCATGTACTAGGCGTCGGTCAGTCCCTAGGATATATATTTACAAGAAGAGAGAATTTTACATCCAACTTCTCATAGCAGATTATTTCTCTCATAATCCTACCTATCCTGGTTACTACTTCCATAGAAGGTTCCGCATGGGAAAATCCCTATTTGTACGCATTGTTCAAGCGCTTGCTGAGTGGTGTCCCTACTTCACTCAAAGGGTAGATACCCTCGGTCCTCCAGGTCTATCACTTTACAGAAGTGCACATCAGCCATGCATATGTTGGTGTATGGCGTGCCTACTAACAAAACAGATGACCACATTCGACTAGGTGCATCTACGACACTCAAGAGTCTTAATTTTTTTGCTAAGGGGGTCATTGCCATGTTTGGTGGAGAATATTTTCCAAGGCTAACTGTTGAAGACATTCAAAATCTACTAGAAGTTGGCAAAACACGTGGTTTTCCTAGTATGCTAGGAAGCATAGACTACATGAACTGAGGGTGGGAAAATTGCCCAGTTGGATGGAAGGGGCAGTTTATACGTACTGAATACAGTGTCCCGATCATCATCCTTGAGGCTATTGCATCACATGATCTATGGATATGGCATACCTTCTTTGGTGTTCCAGGATCCAACAATGACGTCAATGTGCTCAATCAGTCACCATTGTTCACTGAAGTGTTGCAAGGGAATGCTCCTAGGGTAGACTACTATGTCGATGAGCAACAATACAAGAAGGGATATTGTCTTGCAGATGGAATATATCCAAAGTGGGTTGTTTTGTGAAAACCATCGCGTTGCCTCAAACTGAAAAGGACAAGTTATTTGCGAAGAGACAAGAAGGTGCGAGAAAGGATGTTGAACGTGCATTTGGAGTTCTACAGCAACGCTTCAAAATTGTGGCAGAACCATCATGACTTTGGGATCAAATAGATATCTACAACATAATGAAAGCATGTGTGATCATGCACAACATGATACTTGAAGATTAGAAGGGTGTAGAGTTACCTTTTGATTTGAATGAAACTTTGGAAACATCTACTGCTCTACCGCCGACAACAATTAGTGGGGCTAGACCTTTGTTTGCCAACGTGATAAGAAGAGATGTTGATCTACGTGACCTATCCATGCACAATCAGCTCAAACATGATTTGGTTGAGCATATTTGGAGAAAATTTAGTGAAGATACAAACAATTAGTTGTAATTTACATTAATTTTGTTGCTTCAATGAACAACTTTTTGTGTGTGTGTGTGTGTGTGTGCGAGAGAGAGACAGAGAGACAGAGAGAGAGACCAAAGTCATTCGAGCTTCACCTTGCCAGCCCATCAACAACTTGGTTTTCAATATCCAATGTTCAGTACGCAGCCACCGCCACCAACATCCAATCACCACCCTCTCCCATCGACATCTGTTCTGAGGACAACAACTCATCCAACAAGAGAAAATAGATCACAATTGATGTGGAACCCGATGATGAAGATAGATAGAGGCTATATTATCCAAAAGATGAGGACATCAAATTGGTAAGCCCCCCCCCCCCAATTCTCTCATTCTTGTCATGCAAACATTGAAGATATCTCATGGCATTCTATCTAAAAAATTATTTAGGTTGGATTCTCCTATTTTTATACTCCATCACATGCATCTTGTATTTTGTTTAGTCAAATGTAACCTTACGCTTCCTTCCATTGTGTAGGTTAGTGCTTGCTTGCGCAACTCTGTGAATCCTATCGATGGTAATGCAAAGAAGGCAAAATACAGATCGAAGGAGGTTGTTGCTACATACAACATCACAATTGAGAGTGACAGATAGAGGGATGTGAATCACCTCAAGAACCATTGGTACCAAACAACAAAGAAGGTAACCTATTTCAATGGATGCTACAACCAGATTAGAGACACCCATGCAACTGGCCAATGTAATAAACAACTCATGTAGAAAGCTTTGGAAATGTACCACAGCTGCCATGGACAGCAGTTCATGTATGTGCATTGGTGGGAAGTTGTGTAGGAGAGCCAAAAGTGTAAGATTCATGTGTACACAAAAGGGGATGGAACAAACGGTACAACACGAGTACCAACTAAGAATGCTTAGTGTCCTCCAGGTTGCAAGGGTGCCAAGAAAGCTGTTCACGCTCAAAAGTGGCACAATCATAAAGAGTAGCTTTAAGTTATATCAAGACTAATTCAAACTTATGATTGGAGGTCACCTCCGGATGGCTCTCTTTAAGGAGATCGAGATGGATATGAACATGGTCTTAAACGGAGCTCTTATGCAATAGTTATGACAAGTTCAGAGATGCTCATGTTGATACCAGATTAAAGAATGGCATGAAACTCAATTAATATGGCCTCTGACGGAAAACGTTTCAACACGAAAGTTGTGCGTCTCATTGAAATGACCGATTTTTATATAAAAATCGTCTCAATCCGAGTTTGTATGCAAAAGTTAGAGCCATCGAAATGCAGCCCTGCCAGGAGGCAAAATATGACGCGCCCCACCAGACACGTGTGTGATGGGTAGCGCCACCAATCTACTGTTCTGCGTGAGAGATTCGGTCCTCAAGATGACTTCTAATCAAAAAACATTCAACACGAAAGTTGTTCGTCTCGTCAAGGCAGTAAATTTTGCTTTTGGGCTCATCTTCATCCGAGGTTGTTTGTGGCATGTGGGACCTAAAAATCGAACTGATATTTCAGACTTACCTAAATCCGAGTTCGGTTAATTTTGGAAAGATTTGGACATGATTTGGAGTCATTTTATTGTACGGAAGTCCATCCCCTCTTATATACCTAAGGGGTGATGACCAATTGAACAACACACAATCGATCAAATCCATCTACCACATTTACCTTTACTTTTATCTCTCTCCCTTGTTCTTCTTCTTCCTCATTCTTCTTCTGTTCTTCTTGTTGCAGGGCGGCAAACCTTGAGGCCCTAGGGTCGATCAGGTCGACCTAGGGCATCCCATAGCCACCGCGCACTCTGACGGAGTCCCTCCTGGGCGTGTATGATTTCGGGTCCTCAAAAGCACCCTCCGGACTGCCTGCGAACCGCGCTTTCGGCCCTGTCTCATTCGACGTGAGCTGCGGTGCATCACCCCCGGCGTTGGAGGTACATGATGACATCCTCATGTGTGAACACACTTTTTGGCGACTCCACTGGGGATGAAGCTTTGAACGGTCTCCAGCCCGTTCTTGCTACAAAGGGATCGTCATCTAGGGTTTGCAATCTACAAAGGTAATATGAATACCCAATTCAGTCATGTAGATGCAAATAATGCATATGTTGTTGCTAGATAGTTTAATGAGCATAATCGATCGGCTAGCCCTAGTTTCATCAATCATGCATCTAATTATGCGCAACAGCCGATTCAGAATAATCTTCATGCTTAAAATTTATATAATTTTAGCAACATGCAACATATGTATTCCAACTCCCATTCATCGTTAACCCCACTAATCCATATGCTGATGAACAACATGATGAGTTTGGTTAATCAAGTTGAAACACCCCATGTAGGAACTTTCAATAGCATGCAACAAAGTGTTTTACCTTTTTATTCATCGACAACTAACTTCCAACATGTTAATCCAAACATGTCGGTGGATAGGGGAATTGGTGAGGCTACTACTAGTTATTCGGCCAACTACCCGCAAACATCATATGCTACATCCCATGCTACAAATTTTTTTGGCACCATACGCAACTGTTGATGTCCATAATTCGGCTACGCACCTTCACGGCCATGGCCAAATAAGTGAAACTTCTGCAGGAGCACAAATGGCTTCACCGACTACCGTGGCATATCATGTCCCCCCAACACAATTACAGAATTTCGGCAATATCTCATTGCCAAAAGAGTCTAAAAGCATCGGGGGTGGCAACCATATCCAGATTAGGCAACTAAGAAAAAGCTTACATTCTCTTGGAATTTGTGCAACGCTATTCGCCAGGAACTAATAGATGGTGGGTGATACGTCTCCGTCGTATCTACTTTTACAAACACTTTTGCCCTTGTTTTGGACTCTAACTTGCATGATTTGAATGGAACTAACCCGGACTGACGCTGTTTTCAGCAGAATTGCCATGGTGTTATTTATGTGCATAAATAAAAGTTCTCGGAATGACCTGAAACTCCACGGAGATTATTTTTGGAAATAATAAAAAATACTGGCAAAGAACCAAGGCCTGGGCGCGCACCCCTGCCTTGTGGGTCCCCTGGAGCTCCACCGACCTCAACTCCAACTCCATATATTCGTGTTCGGGGAGAAAAAATAAAGGAGAAGGATTCATTGCGTTTTATGATACGGAGCCGCCACCAAGCCCTAAACTCTCCCGAGAGGGCTGATCTGGAGTCCGTTCGGGGTTCCAGAGAGGGGAATTTGTCGTTGTCGTCATCATCAACCATCCTCCATCACAAATTTCATGATACTCACCATCGTACGTGAGTAATTCCATCGTAGGCTTGCTGGACGGTGATGGGTTGGATGAGATTTATCATGTAATCGAGTTAGTTTTGTTAGGGTTTGATCCCTAGTATCCACTATGTTCTGAGATTGATGTTGATATGACTTTGTTATGCTTAATGCTTGTCACTAGGGCCCGAGTACCATGATTTCAGATATGAACCTATTATGTTTTCATGAATATATGTGAGTTCTTGATCCTATCTTGCAAGTCTATAGTCGCCTACTATGTGTTATGATCCGGCAACCCCGAAGTGACAATAATCGGGACCACTCCCGGTGATGACCGTAGTTTGAGGAGTTCATGTATTCACTATGTGTTAATGCTTTGGTCCGGTACTCTATTAAAAGGAGGCCTTAATATCCCTTAGTTTCCATTAGGACCCCGCTGCCACGGGAGGGTAGGACAAAAGATGTCATGCAAGTTCTTTTCCATAAGCACGTATGACTATATTCAGAATACATGCCTACATTACATTGATGAATTGGAGCTAGTTCTGTGTCACCCTATATTATGACTATTACATGATGAACCACATCCGGCATAATTCTCCATCACCGATCCAATGCCTACGAGCTTTCCATATATTGTTCTTCGCTTATTTACTTTTCCGTTGCTATTGTTATCATCACTACAAAATACCAAAAATATTAATTTTGCTACGGTTACCTTTTCCTACCGTTACTACTACTATCATATTACTTTGCTACTAAACACTTTGCTGCAGATATTAAGTTTCCAGGTGTGGTTGAATTGACAACTCAGCTGCTAATACTTGAGAATATTCTTTGGATCCCCTTGTGTCAAATCAATAAATTTGGGTTGAATACTCTACCCTCGTAAACTGTTGCGATCCCCTATACTTGTGGGTTATCAAGACTATTTTCCGGTGCCGTTGCCAGGGAGCATAGCTCTATTCTTTGAGTCACTTGGGATTTATATCTTCTGGTCACTATGAAGAACCTGAAAGACGCGAAAACAAAAATTAATCCCTCAACTACGAGGGGTGGTAAGGAACTGCCATCTTGCTCTGCACTTGATTCACCTTCTGTTTTGAGTAAGCTTGCGACACCTAAACCTGCTTCCGCTATTAAGTCTGATATGTCGCATATTATTGATGATGTCACTTCTGCTATGCATGATACTTATGATGAAACTACTTCTATGCTTGATACTATTGTGCCACTTGGTGAATTTCTTGATGAACAACTTGCTAGGGCTAGAGAGAATGAAATTATTGAAAATGATAATATTGATGAAAGTGATGATGAAGGCTCTCCTAATAAATATGAATTGCCTATTGTGCTTGAGGGCTATGTTATGGATGAAGAAACTAAAAGAGACTTTCTTGCATGCAATGATAGAAGTGATCTTAAGAAATTATTAGCTAAGCTTAAACAAAAAACTCTGAATGCTAGAATGAAATATGATCCTGCTTATGCTACTTCACCTATCTTTGTTACTGATAAGGATTGTGAATTTTCTATTGATCCTGATATAATTACTTTGGTAGAATCTGGTCCTTTTTATGGCTATGAATCCGAAACTGTTGTGGCACATCTTACTAAATTAAATGATATAGCCACCCTGTTCACTAATGATGAGAGAACTTGCTACTTTTATATCCTTAAAATATTTCCGTTCTCATTAAAGGGTGATGCTAAGATATGGTTTAATTCTCTTGATCCTGGTTGTGTGTGTAGTCCCCAGGATATGATTTATTATTTCTCTGCTAAATATTTCCCTGCTCATAAGAAACAAGCTGCTTTAAGGAATATATATAATTTTGTGCAAATTGAAGAAGAGAGTCTCCCACAAGCTTGGGGGAGGCTTCTCCAATTACTTAATGCTTTGCCTGATCATCCTCTTAAGAAAAATGAAATACTTGATATCTTTTATAATGGACTAACCGATGCTTCCAGAGACCACCTGGATAGTTGTGCTGGTTCTGTTTTCAGGGAAAGAACACCGATGAAGCTGAAATTCTATTGAATAATATGTTGACAAATGAAAATAATTGGACACTTCCTGAGCCAACTCCTGAGCCTATTCCTAAACCAACCCCGAAGAAAAGAGGTGTTCTATTTCTCAGTCCCGAAGATATGCAAGAGGCAAAGAAATCCATGAGAGCAAAGGGTATCAAAGCTAAAGATGTGAAGAATTTACCTCCTATTGAAGAAATACATGGTCTTAATTTACCGCCTGTTGAAGAAATATATGGTTTTAATCCATCACCTATTGAAGAAACACATGGTCTTGATAACCCGACACAGGTAGTAAAGGTAAATTCTCTCTATAGATATGATAAAGCTGAAATCCCTCCTACTAAGTTTGCTAGCCAATGTTTGGTTGAGTTTGATAACTCTATGGTTAAGCAAGAAGACTTCAATGCTTATTTTGATAGACAATTGAAACAAAATTCTTATATGATTGAACACTTGGGTGATTATATGTCTAGAGTTAAAGGTGAACTTAAACTCATTAGCAAACATGCTTCTATGGTTACCACTCAAGTAGAACAAGTACTTAAAACTCAGAATGATCTTCTCAGTGAATTAAATAGTAAGAAAAATGATAATGTTGTTAGAGTTATGACTAGAGGTGGTAAAATGACTCAGGAACCTTTGTATCCTGAGGGCCATCCTAAGATAATTGAGCAAGATTCTCAGAGAAATGATATTGATGCACCTAGTCCTTCTAAAAGGAAGAAAAAGAAAAATGATAGGACTTTGCATGCTTCTAGTGAACCTGTTATTGACACACCTGAGAATCCCAATGATATCTATATTTCTGATGCTGAAACACAATCTGGTAATGAACATGAAACTAGTGATAATGTTAATGATAATGTTCATGTTGATGCTCAACCTAGCAATGATAATGATGCAGAAGCTGAACCTGCTGTTGATCTTGATAACCCACAATCAAAGAATCAACGTTATGATAAGAGAGACTTTGTTTCTAGGAAACACTATAAGGAAAGAGAGCCTTGGGTTCATAAACCCATACCTTTTCCTCCTAAGCCATCCAAGAAAAAGGATGATGAGGATTTTGAGCGCTTTGCTGAAATGATTAGACCTATCTTTTTGCGTATGCGTTTGACTGATATGCTTAAAATGAATCCTTATGCTAAGTACATGAAAGATATTGTTACTAATAAAAGAAAGATAGCGGAAGCTGAAATTTCCACCATGCTTGCTAATTATACTTTTAAGGGAGGAATACCAAAGAAACTTGGAGATCCCGGAGTACCAACTATACCATGCTCCATTAAAAGAAACTATGTTAAAACTGCTTTATGTGATCTTGGAGCCGGTGTTAGTTTTATGCCTCTCTCTTTATATCGTAGACTTGATTTGAATAAGTTGACACCTACTGAAATATCTCTGCAAATGGCTGATAAATCAATTGCTATACCTGTCGGTATTTGCGAGGATGTGCATGTTGTAGTTGCAAACATTACTTTTTTAACGGACTTTGTTATTCTTGATATTCCCGAGGACGATAGTATGTCTATTATTCTTGGAAGACCTTTTTTGAATACTGCAGGGGCTGTTATTGATTGCACCAAAGGCAATGTCACTTTTCATGTTAATGGTAATGAGCATACGGTACACTTTCCGAGGAAACAACCTCAAGTCCACAGTATCAATTCTATTGGAAAAATTCCATTGATTATTTTTGGAGGTTTCGAATTTCCTCTTCCTACTGTCAAGAAGAAATATGATATTCTTATTATTGGGGATGTGCATATCCCCGTTGAGGTAACATAGTGGCATTCGAAATTTCTCCGGTTTCATGCTACTCGAAATGAGTTTGTTAACCTGACTTGATCAACCTTGTTAGTGGATTCCTTTTGATGAGCATGAGATGGATGAAGTTAGAAAGCACAACCTTCTGTACCCTCCTTTTACTTTCTGTTATTTAGTTGAAATAAAGTACAAATAATATATTTTTTCTGTTTTCTGATTTATCCGTGCAATATAAAAATACCCTGAAAATAAAAGTTCTCCAAATGCCCTAAAATTTAAATATGATTTTTTTTCTGGAATATTTGAGAATATCTGGCACTGAGAACACAGCAGGGGGAGCAAGCACCTGGCCATGAGGGTCCAGGGCGCGCCCACCCCCCTGGGCGCGCCCCCTGCCTCATGGGCCCATGGTGGCTCCCCTCCACTTATTCCTGCACCCACACACTTCTTCTTCCTCCCAAAAAAATCACCATCCATCTCAAGCACGAGTTCTATCTCATTTTGCTGCGATTTTCGATCTCCTTTCTCAAAGCACCTCTCACAAAACTGCTTTGGGAGATTGTTCCTTGGTATGTGACTCCTCCATTGGTCCAATTAGTTTTTGTTCTAGTGCTTTATTCATTGCAAATTTTTGCTGCCTAGGTGACCATGTTCTTGAGCTTGCATGTCAATTTATATGGTTCCAAGTAGTTCTAATGCATGATATATGATCTAGGCACTTGTAGGAGTAGTTGCTATCAATATTGTTGAGTTTGGTTTACTTTTATTTGAAGTTACTAAAAATTTCAGAAATTTTTCAGAGAGAAAAAAAATATGCTTAGGAAAATGTACCAAGGTGGTCCTTCAAGGAAGCAAAGACCCAGGCTTACAATGCATGATGCTGATGATGAACCACCAAGGGACGCCCCAGTGCGGCCTTGTGAATGGCCTTCAGAGGACTTCATGGATCGAGCAGGAATTAAGGAAGAGTTTAACGCATATTTGCGTAACGCTGATCTTGTGAGCTTCGAGGCAGAAAAGTGCCGTCGGTACCACTATCTCACTAGTTCCTTTGTGAGGAGGTTTGAATTTTCATCTTCACGCAATTCTCAAACTGTCCTGTTTGATCTCTATGAAAATTCTTATACGATGGACTTAAAGGATTTTACCACTGCTTGCAAACTTCCACAATGGGGTAGTGCTAGTGAACCTCACAAATCTGAATTTAGAGATTTTCTTGCTAGTATAACTGTGGGGGGATCTAGAGATATAGCACAAGCTACCATAGGGAGCATTCATTTTCCTGCTATACATTATTTTGCTCTCTTCATAGGTAGGTGCATAAATGGTAAAGATGAAGCATGTCATATGTGTGTCCCTGACCTCGGTATTCTTAGGAGTGCTGTGTTAGGAGATAAATCTTATGATTTAGGAGCCATTGTTGCACGTAGGTTGCATCATAATAGATTTAATGGAGATTTCTTCGGTGGAATTTATGCAACCCGTATAGCTAATTTTCTTGGTATAACCATACGTGAGGATGATATTGAGTTGCCTCTTGCTTATTTGGATTATGAGGCTATGGTTCGTCATCATTTTGTTGAGAGGAACGATCAGTTCCTCGAGTACCGACTAATCTTTGACAAACGAAGCACCTATCACGTTGCTCTCCCTGCTTCTACTTTCTTTGACTTTCAGGCAAAGGGGAGATATTTTATAACCAGAGAGGAGGCGGAAGAGTATAAGAGGAGGGTTGAGATAGCTCGCCTCCAAGCTGCAACCCACGATGCAATGACTGCTGCATCTCAGTATGACCCCAACTACAACTTTGGATATCCGCCAGGCCATCCGTGGCAATAGACCAACTTAGGCCAAAAGCCTAAGCTTGGGGGAGTACGTACTTCCCACCGACATTACATTTATGTTCACACACTCATTGCTAGATGTCGGTGCTCATACTTTTTCATTGTAATATCCATGTTAGTTTGTTTCCTTTTTATGCTTTCTTCTTGTTTGTTTAATAAACCTTAAGAAAAAACAAAAAAATAGTTGTAGCTTTTAGCTAGTTTTAATTTCCATGCTTGTAGTAGTGATTAAAAAGAAAACCCAAAAAGATTTCTTGTTCTTCTTCTGCTTGTTGGGAGCTTTCCCGTGTAAATAGTTTTATTTCTTTTCTTTGGGGTCGATAGGGGAAGACCATAATTAAATTGTTGAAGTGACACCTATATGCATTATTGTTGATTTAACCAAGAGTCCATATTGCCTTGTCTTCTCCTGTTTATTGAATGCTTGCAGATTCCAGCTTAGTCCAATGCACATGCACTATTATTATTATTCACATCGTTCGGTCGTGCAAGTGAAAGGCAATTATAACGATATATGATGGAGTGATTGAGATGGGAGAAGCTGGTATGAACTTGACCTCTCTTGTTTTTGCAAATATGATTAGTTCATCATTCCCGATTCAACCTGTTATGAATAAACATGTTTGCAATGACAATTCAGATTATTGTTGCTTATGCCATGCTTAATTAGCTAGGAGCTTATAATGGTTTACCTTGCGTGCCAACATGCTATTAAAATGGTTGTGATGTGGTATGATAGGGTGGTATCCTCTTTTGAACGATTCGAATGGCTTGACTTGGCACATGTTCACGCATGTAGTTGAAACAAAATCAACATAACATCTACGATATTTATGTTCATGGTGCATTATATCCTACTCATGCTTGCATTCGGTGTTGATTAATTTTAATGCATGTTCATGACTGTTGTCGCTCTCTAGCTGGTCGCTTCCTGCTACGTCTTGAGCTTGCATTGGTTTTCCCCGAAGAGGAAGGGATGATGCAGCAAAGTAGCGTAAGTATTTCCCTCAGTTTTTGAGAACCAAGGTATCAATCCAGTAGGAGGCCACGCTCAAGTCCCTCGTACCTACACAAAACGATAGCTACTCGCAACCAACGCGATTAGGGGTTGTCAATCCCTTCACAGTCACTTACGAGAGTGAGATCTGATAGATATAATATTTTTGGTCTTTTTGGTATAAAGATGCAAAGTAAAAGTAAAAGGCAAAGTAAAAAATAAAGCAAGATTAAAGTGATGGAGATTGATATGATGAGAATAGACCCGGGGGCCATAGGTTTCACTAGTGGCTTCTCTCAAGAGCATAAGTATTCTACGGTGGGTGAACAAATTACTGTTGAGCAATTGACATAATTGAGCATAGTTATGAGAATATCTAGGCATGATCATGTATATAGGCATCACATCTGTGACAAGTAGAACAAAACGATTCTGCATCTACTACTATTACTCCACTCATCGACCGCTATCCAGCATGCATCTAGAGTATTAAGTTAAAATAGAGTAACGCCTTAAGCAAGATGACATGATGTAGAGAGATAAATTCATGCAATATGAAATAAACCCCATCTTGTTATCCTCGATGGCAACGATGCAATACGTGCCTTGCTGCCCCTTCTGTCACTGGGAAAGGACACCGCAAGATCGGACCCAAAGCTAAGCACTTCTCCCGTGGCAAGAACTACCAATCTAGTTGGCCAAACCAAATGGATAATTCGAAGAGACTTGCAAAGATAACCAATCATACATAAAAGAATTCAGAGAAGATTCAAATATTATTCATAGATAGACTTGATCATAAACCCACAATTCATCGGCCTCAACAAACACACCGCAAAAAGAAGATTACATCGAATAGATCTCCACAAGAGAGGGGGAGAACTTTGTATTGAGATCCAAAAAGAGAGAAGAAGCTATCTAGCTACTAACTATGGACCCGAAGGTCTGAGGTAAACTACTCACACTTCATCAGAGAGGCTATGATGATGTAGAAGCCCTCTGTGATGACGGCCCTCTTCCGGCGGAGCTCCGGAACAGGCCCCAAGATGGGATCTCATGGATACAGAAAGTTGCGGCAGTGGAATTAGGTTTTTGGCTCCTGCTCTGATCGTTTGGGGGTACGTAGGTATATATAGGAGGAAGGAGTACGTCAGTGGAGCACCGAGGGGCCCACGAGGCAGGGGGCGCGCCCTAGGGGGGCGCCCCCACCCTCGTGACCATCTCTTTGTCTCCTTGGAGTAGGGTCCAAGTCTCCTGGATCACGTTCGGTGAGAAAATCACGTTCCCGAAGGTTTTATTCCGTTTCGACTCCGTTTGATATTCCGTTTCTTCGAAACACTGAAATAGGCAAACAAACAGCAATTCTGGGTTGGGCCTCCAGTTAATAGGTTAGTCCCAAAAATAATATAAAAGTGGAAAATAAAGTCCAATATAGTCCAAAACAATAGATAATATAGCATGGAGCAATCAAAAATTATAGATACGTTGGAGACGTATCAGGCATCCCCAAGCTTAATTCCTACTCGTCCTCGAGTAGGTAAATGATAAAAAGAGAATTTTTGATGCGGAGTGCTACTTGGCATAATTTCAATGTAAATCTTCTTAATTGTGGTATGAATATTTATATTAGTAAGATTCAAGACAGAAGTTCATATTGACATAAAGAATAATAATACTTCAAGCAAACCAACCAAGCAATTATGTTTTCTTAAAGTAACATGGCCAAAGAAAGTTCATCCCTACAAAATCATATAGTTTAGTCATGCTCCATTTTCGTCACACAAGAATGCTCTCATCATGCACAACCCCGACGACAAGCCAAGCAATTGTTTCATACCTTAATAATTTCAAACTCATAAACTTTCACGCAATACATGAGCGTGAGCCATGGATATAGCACTATGGGTGGAATAGAATAATGATGGGGGATTGTGTGGAGAAGACAAAAAAGGAGAAAGTCTCACATCAACGAGGCTAATCAATAGGCTATGGAGATACCCATCGATTGATGTTAATGCAAGGAGTAGGGATTTCCATGCAATGGATGCACTAGAGCTATAAATGTATGAAAGCTCAACAAAAGAAACTAAGTGGGTGTGCATCCAACTTGCTTGCTCATGAAGACCTAGGGCACTTGAGGAGGCCCATTGTTGGAATATACAAGCCAAGTTCTATAATGAAAAATTCCCACTAGTACATGCAAGTGATAACTCAAGAGACTCTCTATATGAAGAACATGGTGCTACTTTGAAGCACAAGTGTGGAAAAAAGAGATAGTAGCATTGCCCCTTTTTATTTATTTTCTTTTTTGGGGCCTTCTTTTTTTGGCCTTTTTATGGGACAATGCTCTATTGAATGATGATCATCACACTTCTATTTATTTACAACTCAATTATTACAACTCGATACTAGAACAAGGTATGACTCTATGTGAATGCCTCCGACGGTGTACCGGGATATGCAATGAATCAAGAGTGACAAGTATGAAAAATTATGAACGGTGGCTTTGCCACAAATACTATGTCAACTATATGATCATGCTAAGCAATATGACAATGATGAATGTGTCATGATAAACTAGATGGTGGAAAGTTGCATGGCAATATATCTCAGAATGGCTATGGAAATGCCATAATAGGTAGGTATCGTGGCTGTTTTGAGGAAGATATAAGGAGGTTTATGTGTGAAAGAGTGTATCATATCACGGGGTTTGGATGCACAGGAGAAGTTTGCGCCAACTCTAAATGTAAGAAAGGGCAATGCACAGTACCGTAGAGGCTAGCAAGTATGGAAGGGTGAGAGTGCGTATAATCCATGGACTCAACATTAGTCATAAAGAACTCATATACTTATTGCAAAAATCTACAAGTCATCAAAAACCTCAGTACTACGCGCAAGCTCCTAGGGGGATAGATTGGTAGGAAAAGACCATCGCTCGTCCCCGACCGCCACTCATAAGGAGGACAATCAAATAACACCTCATGTTTCAAATTTTTTACATAACATTTACCATATGTGCATGCTACGGGACTTGCAAACGTTAACACAAGCACTTCTCAAATTTACAACTACTCAACTAGCATGACTTTGATATTATTACCTCCATATCTCAAAACAATTATCAAGCATCCAACTTTTCTTAGTATTCAACACACTCAAAAGAAAGTTTCACAAATCTTGAATACCAAGCATGTTATTATTAAGCAAATTACCATGCTATTAAGACTCTCAAAATAATTTAAGTGAAGCATGAGAGATCAATAGTTTCTTTAAAACAAATCCACCACCGTGCTCTAAAAGATCTAAGTGAAGCACATAGAGCAAAATTATAACGCTCAAAAGATATAAGTGAAGCACATAGAGCAAAAATACTTAGCTCAAAAAGATATAAGTGAAGCACATAGAGTATTCTATCAAATTCTAATTCATGAATGGCTCTCTCAAAAGGTGTGTACAGCAAGAATGATTGTGGCACACTAACAAACAAAGACACAAATAATACAAGACGGTCCAAGCAAAACACACATCATGTTGGTGAATAAAAATATAGCTCCAAGTAAATTACCGATGGAAGTGGACGAAAGAGGGGATGCCTTCCGGGGCATCCCCAAACTTTGACTTTTTGGTGTCCTTGGATTATCTTGGGGGTGCCATGGGCATCCCCAAGAATAGGCTCTTTCCACTCCTTGTTCCATAATCCATCACAAGAATTCACCCAAAACTTGAAAACTTCACAACACAAAACTCAAAGTAGAAAACTCGTGAGCTCCGTTAGACAAAGAAAACAAAAGGCCACTTCAAGGTACTGTAATGAACTCATTCTTTATTTATATTAGTGTTAAACCTACTGTATTCCAACTTCCCTATTGATTATAAACTATTTTACTAGCCATAGATTCATCAAAATAAGCAAACAACACACGAAAAACAGAATCTGTCAAAAACAGAACAGTTTGTAGTAATCTGTAACTAACGCAAACTTCTGGAACCCCAAAAATTCTAAAATAAATTTCTGGACGTGAGTCATTTATCTATTAATCATCTGGAAAAATAATTAACTAACTAGCGCTCTCCAAATAAAAATGGCATCATTTCTCGTGAGCGCTAAAGTTTTTGTTTTTTACAGCAAGTTCAACAAGACTTTCCCCAAGTCTTCCCAACGGTTCTACTTGGCACAAACACTAATTAAACACAAAAAACACAACCATAATAGAGGCTAGATAATTTATTTATTACTAAACAGGAGCAAAAAGCAAGGAATAAAAATAAAATTGGGTTGCCTCCCAACAAGCGCTATCGTTTAACGCCCCTAGCTAGGCATAACAAGCAAGAATAGATCTAGGTATTGTCATCTTTGGTAGGCAATCCATAAGTGGCTATCATGATAGTTTCATATGGCAATTTTATTTTCTTTCTTGGAAAGTGTTCCATGCCCTTTTTAATGGAAATTGAAATCTAATATTCCCTTCCTTCATATCAATAACCGCACCAACCGTTCTAAGGAAAGGTCTACCAAGAATAATAGGGCAAGAAGGATTGCAATCTATATCAAGAACAATGAAATCTATGGGCACATAATTCCTATTTAAAACAATAAGAACATCATTAATCCTTCCCATAGGTTTCTTAATAGTAGAATCCGCAAGATGCAAGTTTAGAGAGCAATCATCAAAATCGTGGAAATCTAGTAAATCACACAAAGTTTTGGGGATAGTGGAGACACTAACACCCAAATCATACAAAGCATCAAACTCATGATCTTTAATTTTAATTTTAATAGTTGGTTCCCACTCATCATAGAGTTTTCTAGGGATAGAGACTTTCAACTCAAGTTTTTCTTCATAAGATTGCATCAAGGCATCAACAATATGTTCGGTGAAGGCTTTATTTTGACTATAAGCATGTGGAGAATTTAGCACGGATTGCAACAAGGAAATACAATCAATTAAAGAGAAACTTTCATAATTAAATTCCTTGAAATCCAATATAGTGGGTTTAGCAACATCTAGATTTTTATTTCTTTCAATCCCACTTTTATCAATTTCATCATAACGATCTAAATACTCCGAATTTTTAGAACGCCTTCTAGGTAAAGGAAGATCATATTCAGTTTCATCAAGATTCATATCGCAAAACAAAGATTTAATAGGAGACACATCAATAACTTTTAGATCTTCATCTTGATTTTCATAGGAATTGGAATAACACGCTTTAATAAAGGCATCTTTGGAAGCACGCATCCTAGCGGTTCTTTCCTTACACTCATCAATTGAAATTCTCATGGTTTTGAGAGAATCATTGATATCATGCTTAGGTGGAATAGATCTAAGTTTCAAAGAATCAACATCAAGAGCAATTCTATCAACGTTCCTAGCCAAATCATCAATCTTAAGCAATTTTTCTTCAATCATAGCATTAAAATTCTTTTGCGCAGAAATAAATTCTTTAATATTAGATTCAAAATCAGAGGGCATCTTATTATAATTTCCATAAGAGTTATTGTAGGAATTCCCATAATTATTAGAAGGATTACTAGGATATGGCCTAGGATTAAAATTCCCTCTATAAGCGTTGTTACCAAAATTATTCCTACCAACAAAATTCACATCCATAGATTCATTGTTATTCTCAATCAAAGTAGAAAAAGGCATATCATTTGGATCGGAAGAAACACTCTTAGTAGCAAATAATTTCATAAGTTCATCCATCTTTCCACTCAACACATTGATTTCTTCTATCGCATGCACTTTTTTATTAGAAGATCTTTCAGTATGCCATTGAGAATAATTAACCATAATATTATCTAGGAGTTTAGTAGCATCTCCTAAAGTGATTTCCATAAAAGTGCCTCCCACGGCCGAATTAAAAGATTTCTAGAAGCAAAATTCAATCCGGCATAAAAAATTTGTATAATCATCCACAAATTCAAACCATGAGTAGGGCAATTACGTATCATTAATTTCATTATCTCCCAAGCTTGTGCAACATTTCATGATCAAGTTGTTTAATGTTCATAATATCGTTTCTAAGAGAGGTGATCTTACCGGGAGGGAAATACTTAGAGATAAAAGCATCTTTGCACTTGTTCCATGAATCAATACTATTTTTAGGCAAAGAAGAAAACCAAGCTTTAGCACGATCTCTAAGCGAAAAAGGAAATAGCTTCAATTTAACGACATCATTATCAACATCTTTTTTCTTTTGCATATCACATAAATCATCAAAGCTATTCATATGAGTAGCGGCATCTTCACTAGGAAGGCCGGCGAATTGATCTTTCATAACAAGATTCAACAAAGCAGTATTGATTTCACAAGATTCAGTATTAGCAAGAGGAGAAATCGGAGTGCTAAGGAAATCATTATTATTGGTATTGGTGAAGTCACACAATTTGGCAGTATCTTGAGCCATCGCGACAAACAAGCAATCTAGCACACGAGCAAACAAGAGCAAACAGGCAAAAGAGGCAAAAAGAGAGGGAGGATAGAGAGAGAGAGGGCGAATAAAACGGCAAGGGTGAAGTGGGGAAGAGGAAAACGAGAGGCAAATGGCAAATAATGTAATGCGAGAGATAGGGATTGTGATGGGTACTTGGTATGTTGACTTTTTGCGTAGACACCCCGGCAACGGCGCCAGAAATCCTTCTTGCTACGTCTTGAGCTTGCGTTGGTTTTCCCCGAAGAGGAAGGGATGATGTAGCAAAGTAGCGTAAGTATTTCCCTCAGTTTTTCAGAACCAAGGTATCAATTCAGTAGGAGGCCACGCTCAAGTCCATCGTACCTGCACAAAATGATAGCTACTCGCAACCAACACGATTAGGGGTTGTCAATCCCTTCACGGTCACTTACGAGAGTGCGATCTGATAGATATAATATTTTTGGTATTTTTGGTATAAAGATGCAAAGTAAAAGTAAAAGGCAAAGTAAAAAACAAAGCAAGATTAAAGTGATGGAGATTGATATGATGAGAATAGACCCGGGGGCCATAGGTTTCACTAGTGGCTTCTCTCAAGAGCATAAGTATTCTACGGTGGGTGAACAAATAACTATTGAGCAATTGACAGAATTGAGCATAGTTATGAGAATATCTAGGCATGATCATGTATATAGGCATCACGTCCATGACAAGTAGACCGAAACGATTCTGCATCTACTACTATTACTCCACTCATCGACCGCTATCCAGCATGCATCTAGAGTATTATGTTAAAAACAGAGTAACGCCTTAAACAAGATTACATGATGTAGAGAGATAAATTCATGCAATATGAAATAAACCCCATCTTGTTATCCTTGATGGCAACGATGAAATATGTGCCTTGCTGCCCCTTCTGTCACTGGGAAAGGACACCGCAAGATCGAACCCAAAGCTAAGCACTTCTCCCATGGCTAGAACTACCAATCTAGTTGGCCAAACCAAACAGATAATTCGAAGAGATTTGCAAAGATAACCAATCATACATAAAAGAATCCAGAGAAGATTCAAATATTATTCATAGATAGACTTGATCATAAACCCACAATTCATCGGTCTCAACAAACACACCACAAAAAGAAGATTACATCGAATAGATCTCCACAAGAGAGGGGGAGAACTTTGTATTGAGATCCAAAAAGAGAGAATAAGCCATCTAGCTACTAACTATGGACCCGAAGGTCTGAGGTAAACTACTCACACTTCATCGGAGAGGCTATGATGATGTAGAAGCCCTCCATGATGATGGCACTCTTCCGGCGGAGCTCCAGAACAGGCCCCAAGATGGGATCTCGTGGATACAGAAAGTTGCGGCGGTGGAATTAGGTTTTTGGCTCCTGTTCTGATCGTTTGGGGGTACGTAGGTATATATAGGAGGAAGGAGTACGTCGGTGGAGCACCGAGGGGCCCACGAGGCAGGGGGCGCGCCCTAGGGGGGCGCCCCCACCCTCGTGACCTCCTCTTTAACTCCTTGGAGTAGGGTCCAAGTCTCCTGGATCACGTTCGGTGAGAAAATCACGTTCCCGAAGGTTTTATTCCGTTTGGACTCCGTTTGATATTCCGTTTCTTCGAAACACTGAAATAGGCAAAAAAAACAGCAATTCTAGGCTGGGCCTCTGGTTAATAGGTTAGTCCCAAAAATAATATAAAAGTGGAAAATAAAGCCCAATATAGTCCAAAACAGTAGATAATATAGCATGGAGCAATCAAAAATTATAGATACGTTGGAGATATATCACTTCCCAGTCTTTTTCTAGCCTTCACCTGTACTAAGCGGGAATACTGCTTGTGCATCCAATCCCATAAACCCCAAAGTTGTTCCATATGTGTCCACCATACCTACCTATATGCGGTATCTACCTGTCGTTCCATGTAAATTTGTATGTGCCAAACTTTAAACCTTCAAATAAACATTCTATTTTGTATGCTCGGATAGTTCATGTATCAACTAGGGTTGTCTATATCTTCCATGTTAGGCGGGTTATTCTCAAGAGGAGTGGACTCCGCTCCTCACTCACGAGAAAATGGCTGGTCACTGGGATGCCCAGTCCCATGCTTTATGCAAATCAAATCAAAATAATTGCAAACAAAACTCCCCCGAGACAGTTGTTAGTTGGAGGCACTCATTGTTTCGAGCAAGCCATGGATTGATGCTTGTTGGTGGAGGGGGAGTATAAACTTTACCATTATGTTTGGGATCCGCCTATAATGTGTGTAGCATGGAAGATATTGCCATATCTTGGTTGTTATGTTGACAATGAAAGTATACCGCTCAAAATATTATTCACCTCTATTTCAAAATCGAGCTCTGGCACCTCTACAAATCCCTGCTTCCCTCTGCGAAGGGCGTATCTATTTACTTTTATGTTGAGTCATCATCCTCTTATTAAAAAGCACCAGTTGGAGAGCACCGATGTCATTTGCATTCATTACTGATTAGTTTACATTGAGTATGACTTGACTGGATCTCTTTTACCATGAATTACAATGTCTAGTCAGTCCTTAGTCTTTAAAGGTGCTCTGCATTTATGTTTTGCGGTCTCAGAAAGGGCTACCGAGATACCATCTTGTTATATCATATTATGATTGTTTTGAGAAAGTGTTGTCATCCGAGATTTATTATTATTGCTCGCTAGTTGATTATGCCATTGATATGACTAAACATGAGACCTAAGAGCTATTGTGAATATGGTTAGTTCATAATCTTTGCTGAAAACTTGAATGCTGGCTTTACATATTTACAACAACAAGAGCAAACAGAGTTTGTAAAAGTTTTTCTTTATTACTTTCAGTTTTTCAACTGAATTGCTTAAGGACAAGCAAATGTTTAAGCTTGGGGGAGTTGATACGTCTCTGTCGTATCTACTTTTCCAAACTCTTTTGCCCTTGTTTTGGACTCTAACTTGCATGATTTGAATGGAACTAACCCGGACTGACGCTATTTTTAGCAGAATTGCCCTGGTGTTATTTATGTGCAGAAACAAAAGTTCTCGGAATGACCTGAAACTCCACAGAGATTATTTTTTGAAATAATAAAAAATACTGGCAAAGAATCAAGGCCAGGGGGCCCACACCCTAACCACGAGGGTGGGGGCGTGCCTGCCCCCTGGGCGCGCCCCCTGCCTCGTGGGCCCCCTGGAGCTCCATCGACCACAACTCCAACTCCATATATCGTGTTAGGGGAGAAAAAATAAAGGAGAAGGATTCATCACGCTTTACGATACGGAGCCGCCGCCAAGCCCTAAACTCTCTAGGGAGGGCTGATCTGGAGTCCGTTCGGGGCTCCGGAGAGGGAATCCGTCGTCGTCGTCATAATCAACCATCCTCCATCACCAATTGCATGATGCTCACCGCCGTGCGTGAGTAATTCCATCGTAGGTTTGGTGGACGGTGATGGGTTGGATGAGATTTATCATGTAATCAAGTTACTTTTGTTAGGGTTTGATCCCTAGTATCCACTATGTTCTGAGATTGATGTTGCTATGACTTTGCTATGCTTAATGCTTGTCAATAGGGCCCGAGTGCCATGATTTCAGATCTGGATGTATTATGTTTTCATGAATATATGTGAGTTCTTGATCCTATCTTGCAAGTCTATAGTCACCTACTATGTATTATGATCCGGCAACCCCGAAGTGACAATAATCGGGACCACTCCCGGTGATGACCGTAGTTTGAGGAGTTCATGTATTCACTATGTGTTAATGCTTTGGTCCGATACTCTATTAAAAGGAGGCCTTAATATCCCTTCGTTTCCATTAGGACTCCGCTGCCACGGGAGGGTAGGACAAAAGAGGTCATGCAAGTTCTTTTCCATAAGCACGTATGACTATATTCAGAATACATGCCTACATTACATTGATGAATTGGAGCTAGTTCTGTGTCACCCTACATTATGACTGTTACATGATGAACCACATCTGGCATAATTCTCCATCACCGATCCAATGCCTACGAGCTTTCCATATATTGTTCTTCGCTTATTTACTTTTCCGTTGCTATTGTAATCATCACTACAAAATACCAAAAATATTACTTTTGCTACTGTTACTACTACTATCATATTACTTTGCTACTAAACACTTTGCTGCAGATATTAAGTTTCCAGGTGTGGTTGAATTGACAACTCAGCTGCTAATACTTGAGAATATTCTTTGGCTCCCCTTGTGTCGAATCAATAAATTTGGGTTGAATACTCTACCCTCGAAAACTGTTGCGATCCCCTATACTTGTGGGTTATCAGCAGGAAGCCTCATGATTTTGTTGTTGTAAAAGTTAGAGTTGTGCAATTGATGCATTCACCCAGCACTGTGGCATTAAGTGTACCATCTAAACAATTGCAAAGTTTCAGCAACTCATTGTCGAAAGAGTCTCAATGCATTGAGGGGCAATCTCATGGGGAGTGGATGGAAATTGAGATGAAGAAGTTTAAAGCTCGCCAAGCTGAGATGTGGGATAAAATTAGACAAGAGCGGGAAGCCTTGCGAATTCAAAAAGATAAAAGTATTAATTAAGGTAACAAAGAAAATTCGGTTATTGAAAAAGACAAATAAAATATTATGTGCGCCGAATCTATTGAAGAAAAAGAAGATTCCAAGGAGTTGGGGAGCCAACTGAAAGCATAACAAAGTATCATTCCAATTACACCACTGTCATGCTCTCTCAACATATTCAAAGAGGTACGTCTAGCAAGTGATTTACCTATTTTCAGATTTGGTCACAACTTTATTGTTGATGCATCTATTAGAAAAAATCTTGTAAGTAATTTTAAAAGAGCAATGATGAAGGGAAATTTACTTGTTAGCAATAAAATTGTTACAAAGTGTATCAGTCAATACATTGTATCATTCAAAGAGACCGATAGTGACTTATTATTGTAGGCAAAACTTTTCCTGTTGCTTTATATATAAAGTTCATATCTAATTGGATATTTTTGCTTGGTTCATACTTGGCTTACGCATGGTGATACTTCTTCATCTTGTGTTGGTTTTTCCCTTGAAGAGGAGAGGGTGATGCAACACAGTAGAGATAAGTATTTGCCTCAGTTAAGAACCAAGGTATCAATCTAGTAGGAGAAACGCGCAAGTCCCCAATAGATGCACCTGCACAAAAAATCAAACACTTGCACCCAACGCAATAAAGGGGTTGTCAATCCCTTCACGATTACTTGCAAAGGTGAGATCTGATAGAGATAGATAGAACTAAACAAAAGATAAAATATTTTTGGGGTTTTTTGGTTTATAGATCAGAAAATAAAAGATTGCAAAATAGTAGATCAGAAACTAATATGATGGAAAATAGACCCGGGGGACATAGGTTTCACTAGAGGCTTCTCTCATGAAGGCAAATAATATGGTGGGTAAACACATTACTGTCGAACAATTGATAGAAAAGCGCAAAGTTATGACGATATCCAAGGCAATGATTATGCAATATAGGCATCACGTCCGTGTCAAGTAGACTGACTCCTGCCTACATCTACTACTGTTACTCCACACATCGACTGCTATCCAGCATGCATCTAGAGTATTAAGTTCACAAAGAATGGAGTAACGCTTTAAGTAAGATGACATGATGTAGAGGAATAAACTCAAGCAATATGATGAAAACCCCATCTTTTTATCCTTGATGGCAACAATTCAATATGTGTCTCGCTACCCCTACTTTGTCACTGGGTGAAATCATGCAAGATTGAACCCAAAGCAAAGCACCTCTCCCATTGCAAGAAAATCCAATCTAGTTGGCCAAACCAAACCGATAATTTGAAGAGAAATACAAAGATATCAAACCATGCATATAAGAATTCAGAGAAGATTCAAATAATATTCATAGATAAGTTGATCATAAATCCACAATTCATCGGATCTCGACAAACACACCGCAAAAGAAGATTACATCAGATAGATCTCCAAGAACATCGAGGAGAACATGGTATTGAGAATCAAAGAGAGAGAGAGAAGAAGCCATCTAGCTACTAGCTATGGACCCGTAGGTCTGTGGTAAACTACTCATGCTTCATCGGAAGGGCAATAGAGTTGATGTAGATGCCCTCCGTGATCGAATCCCCCTCCAGCAGGATGCTGGAAAAGGCCCCAAGATGGGATCTCACGGGAACGGAAGGTTGTGGCCGTGGAGAAGTGTTTTCGTGGATGCTTCTGGTGGTTCTGGAATATATGTGAATATACAGGAGGAAGGGCTAGGTCAGAGGAGTCCTGAGGGGCTCACAAGGTAGGGGGCGCCCCCCTAGGGCGCACCCTCCACCCTTGTTGTCGCCTCGTGGCTCTTCTGTCTTGGACTCCAAGTCCCCTAGGTGTCTTCTGGTCCAAGAAAAATCATCGTGAAGTTTTATTCCGTTTGGACTCTGTTTAGTATTCCTTTTCTGCAAAGCTCAAAAACAAGGAAAAAACAGAAACTGGCACTGGCACTAGGCTCTAGGTTAATAGGTTAGTCCCAAAAATAATATAAAATAGCATATTAATGCATATAAAGCATCCAAAACAGATAATATAATAGCATGGAACAATCAAAAATTATAGATACGTTGGAGACGTATCACATGGTCTCAGTTGAGACATGTATGTTCTAACTATTTTGATTTCAGAAATTTAAAGCCAAGGTTATACTCTGTTGAGAAAATCGATGATAGTATAATTGGTTTTTCAAGGACATCGGAGATAGAGTGCAAAACACAATGCATAGCCGAATGGGGTGATGTAAAATCCGAACCATTCGTTTGCTTAACTCCAAAGCCGTTCTCACAGCAAGATCGGCTAGAAAATAAAAAGTTTACCTTCAATTCAAGCATGTGTAATCAATTATTTGATTTGTTGCTGAAAAATAATTACATAAGAATTCTTGATCACCATGTCAAGCCATCAATTCAAGGACGAATGTATTGCAGGTTGCATCATTTATTCAAACATAATTTTGAGGATTGCAACATGTTTCGTCAAATAGTTAAATCGGCAATTGGTAAAGGACGATTGAAATTTGTTGAGACACCAAGAGATGACCAGTCTATTCTGATTGGTCCTAATGGCAAACAATTTTTGCATTGGCTACTTCAAGCTGATCCATTTAAACATGAGAAGGTAAAAACTGTGGATGATGGGATCAAGTTTTCAAGTAAAGAAGTTGTTCAAGACCACAATGAAAATATTCTTGAAGGCAGGAGTTCCATCAAGGTTGCACAGAAGACGCCAAGTACTGGGGGCAACAAGAAAATCCAAAGATCAGTGCAAGCACAATCAAAGAAAGCAAAGGCCGAGGTAAGCACAAAGGTGAAAAGCCAAAAGTCACTTTCATGAAGCTATTGGAAAAATATCAAAAAAGGAGTGAAGAGAAAAGTGCTTATCGGCCAAGTAATTCAAAAGCATCAAGATCACCCCTTAGGCGCAAATATGAGGATTGGTATTGACAAAGTGAGAACTTCAATGCAACATATTTATATCCTTGTTTTGGGCCGCCAATGCCAATGTCGTGGATGCCTCCCTATGCTCCTGTAGATCCATATCCATCATGGGACAGGTATGATACAAGGGCACATTCTCCATCTTACTTTAGACCATCTCACCAATGTCGTGCAGCTCCAAGAAGATCAACATTTGAACAATCACATGTCATAGACCGTTTCAATCATAAAGAATCGGTCCGAAGCTCAACGAAGAACAAAGAGTTTGTCGAACAAGTATACCGAGTTAAAAAAGATGGTTGCAAGAGTGCCAATTCAGATTTGATCTTAAAAGATAAAGAGCTCACATTGGCTACAAAAGGAAAAGAAGTGAAGCAATCAATTGTTAAGAGTCGAAGTGCCAAGTCTGAAGAAAAGAATTTGAGGGTGCACAAGGCCAAAAAAGAATTGCCATTAGTCAAAATAAAATCACAACTGAGGTGCCAACTCGGCTTATCGTATTGGCAAAAGAAGAAATTGCAAAAGCTAAGTGCACAAGAACTTGATAAGAAGAACATGGCATGGGTTCCAAAAGGAAGCACTAAGAACAAGAATGATATGCAAGCTTCTATTGCGAAAAGTGCAAGAAAGATGAAGAAAGGGAAGAGTGAATGCTATGAACAACCAAGCCGAAAGTTAGGGCATCGAAATCTTCGATTCAACTATTATCCATAGTCTTCAACTACATCATTGAGACCTATGACATGATATTCATCCTCATGTATGATTGGTTACCCTCCGCGGAATTATTTCGATCCATGGATGCAATATAATTTCTTACATCATGCAAGGGTATTACCACATCATCATGTGTTTGATTAGCTGCATTTTGTTGCAAATGGCCGATATAGAATGATCGCCCTAAGCATAAACATGGCCGATATAAAATTATCTCCCTAAGCATATAAATGGTCAATGGAGTGTTGACATCGACCTTAGAACCAGCAAGGTAGAAGTTATTTTTTGGCATGCTAGCTTTGCCGAAAAACAGGGGGATATGTTGACGCTCAAAAGTGGCACAATCATAAAGAGTAGCTTTAAGTTATATCAAGACTAATTCAAACTTAATATTGGAGGTCACCTCCGGATGGCTCTCTTTAAGAAGATCGAAATGGATATGAACATGGTCTAAAACGGAGCTCTTATATAATATTTATGACAAGTTCAAAGATGCTCATGTTGACACCAAATTAAAGAATGGCATGAAACTCAATCAAGATAGCCTCTGATGGAAAAGGTTTCACCATGAAAGTTGTGCGCCTCATCGAAACGGTCTATTTTGATATAAAAATCGTCCCAATCAGAGTTCGTATGAAAAAAATAGATCAATCGGAATGCAGCCCTGCCAGGAGGCAAATATGGCGCGCCCCACCAGACACGTGTGTGATGGGTAGCGCCACCAATCTGCTGTTTTGCATGAGACATTAGGCCCTCAAGTTGGCTTTGAATTGAAAAACATTCAAGAGAAAAGTTGTTCGCCTTGTCGAAATGGTCAAATTTTCTTTTGGGCTCATCTTCATCCGAGATCGTTTGTAGCATGTGGGACCTAAAAACCGAACTGGTGTTTCAGACTTACCTAAATCCGAGTTCAGTTAATTTTGGAAAGATTTGGACATGATTTGGAGTCCTTTTCTTGTACGGGAAGTCCATCCGCCTCTTATATACCTAAGGGGTGACGGCCAATTTAACAACACACAACCGATCAAATCCATCTACCACTTTTACCTTTAATTTATCTCTCTCCCTTGTTCTTCTTCTTCCTCATTCTTCGTCTGTTCTTCTTGTTGCTGGGCGGCGAACCTCGAGGCCCTAGGGGTGATCAGGTCAACCTAGGGCAGCCCATAGCCGCTGGGCGCCCTGACGGGGTCCCTCCTAGGCGTGTGGGGTTTCGGGTCCTCAAAAGCACCCGCTGGATTGCCTGCGTACCGCGCTTCCGACCGGGTCTCATTCGACGTGAGCTGTGGTGCATCACCTCGGTGTTCAAGGTACACGGTGACGTGTTCGTGTGCGAACAAAAGCCAGGGGAAAAGTTAAGAAAGCCCCTACTGAGGTCAATATCATGAAAGAACATATTGGTGCTTTTCTACAAGCACAATCTGACGCTAAGGTGCAAAATGAAGAGATAATGGAATTGCAGAGTCGACTATCTGCCCAGAAGTTAGAAGCTAGTTGACTTGCATATGAGGCTGCAAAGGAGAGGACAGTGGCTAACCTGGCAGAGGAAAGAACCAAACTGTTTGACATGTTCACAGAGATGTTGAATGCTGAGACTACATGAATTAACCATCACTACTGCAGGAAATTGCTAACGCAACACTACAATCAGAGACCCTTTGCCGAAACTGTGTGCGATGCAATAATCGCAAACGATGGTGTAAAAAACCATCAAAAAAGGTGCAAAACGTTTGCGATGATGTATGCATCAAACACTTAGTTGCGTGTGTGATGAAGGGCATACGGTTAATCCATTCAAACTGTCTGCGATGAGGCAAAACAATAGAAACGGGCAGCCATAACAATGTATGTGCGATGCAGGACACACGGTTAATCCATTCGAACTATTTTTGATGAGGTAGAACAACAGAAACGGGCAGCAATATCAATGTGTGTGCGATATACGGCATACGATTAAATCAGACGAACTGTTTTCGATTAGGGAACACAACAGAAACGGTTCAACTTAACAAGATGTGTGTGATATGCAGCATACAGTTCACATGGATGAACTGTTTGCGATGAGCCAAAAGAACACAAATGAGCCGTGTAAACAAGATGTGTGTGATACATGGCAAACAGCCGACTCGGATGAACTGTTTGCGATGAGAAATTACAACACAGACGGTCAATACAGTTACTTCGTGTGTGATTATGTGTGTACAAAAAACTTTGAAAAATGCAAACTAGTTGCTTGCGGTGGCTAGGAGTATTGCACACGATGCGTCTGCGAGTACTCGTGTGCGATGATTAGTATGTTACACATACGTTTCCTTATGTGAACATGTGTGTGAATTTGCAATATGGACAGTTAATATGCAAATGCCTTCTGGACATCGGGCAGACACTTAAACTCAATGAACTGTGTATGATACTAATACTTTCCATGAAAATTTATGAACTTGGGTAACAGCATTTGATTAACATATATATAGTGGTTACACTATTCGACAAAAGGAGGATCTTCATAACATGGTTTTGACAACCATATGGTCCATATCTACATACTTAACATAGTAACAACTATCACATTTTAAGAGGCTAAGGGCCAACAACCATATGGCCCATATCTACATACTTAACATATATAGTAACAGCTAGCACATTTTAAGAGGCTGAGGGCCAACAACCACAACTATCCACAGGAAGAAGCTTGATCACGGCGACTCGGCATCTCGTCAATGAAAAGGAAGAGCCCTCCTGTGCCTTGGTAGAGCAGGAGTAGAACAGTGTCTCCAATTTTCCAATCTGGATGCATTGCCACGAGAAGCGAGAACTTGTTAATTTGAATGGTTCCATTTTTGTGGGAAATGCAGTACCTTGCAATCACTTTGGCATTATTAGCACGCACAAGTGTAATTCGACCACGCCGGGAAATCGATCCAGGAACGGCTACATGGGGCAATTTCTGTTGACATGTAGAATAAAAAACAATTGTAACATACCGTTGAACATGTATATAGTTTATGAGCATCGACATTAAAATAAGACTTTTTACCAGCGCTTTGTGCACAAAATTGGCCTTGTTCAGTGTGTGCACCATAGGTCTAATTAATCCCATCCAAAATCCAGCATTCATACGCTGTTCTATCTCTGTCAGATTATCAACAAAGTTTATGTCATGCTTCAAGTCCTTCCAGTGAAATTT
Organism: Triticum aestivum; assembly: GCF_018294505.1. Lineage (NCBI taxonomy): Eukaryota > Viridiplantae > Streptophyta > Magnoliopsida > Poales > Poaceae > Triticum > Triticum aestivum. Next base: position 290,310,226 of record NC_057800.1, read on the forward strand.
GGTACGCTTAGTAACATACAGATCGTTCACTATGCATCCAACATATCCTGCTTAAAAGGTGGAAAGGTATTATTTATTCAGAACATGGTAGAAGAATATATCGTGCGCATAAATTGGTAAATAGAATTTCTTACTACCTAGGAACGGAGTCAGAATATGATATCACAATTGGTTGCTTAAATAGTGATCAATTGGTTTCTTAAATAGTAATATGAAAGCATGGAGAAAGTTGAAAGGACACTAACCTCGATTAGACTTTGATCGGCTGATGACATTGGGGAAGTAAACATCCATGTTAATTAGACCAAGTTGTGGTGCACGCACTAGAATTTTATTGCCAGCTTTCAGTTCATAGCACTTAGACTTTTTTCTCCAAAGGTCCGCATTAAAATAGGAGTGACCATCTTTATCAAGTTTTACGCTAACTGTCATTGTAAACCCATGTTGCGTTGTCAATATGACATCCTGGGAGTCATCAGCAAAGTAAAGCCCAAGATTTCCTTCTACTCATGTTCTTGCAAAGCAAGGGATGTACTGCTTGAAATGAAAATTAAGATTGTAAATTATATATATTGAAATAATCAAGCAAGATGCAAATATGGGAGTAACTGATAGAACATATCCATATATAGATGCAAGCAAAGTACAAAAATATAGAATTAAAAATAGATAATGTAACAAAGATTTGATGCAAATATATAGATAATGTAGCAACAGACGGTATATGTTCACAAATTTAGGCCATGCCAATCATGGTAAGTTGAGATTGAACATACCGAGTGCTCCCTGAAGTCATCTGGAATGGTGAGATAGAACTTGGTCTCCGACTGGCCACGGCCACAGTTTCCCGATTTGTGCTCGCACTGTGCACACATGAATGAACACCCACGAATCAGCTAGAACAAAAATGATTCCACGGTGATTTCCACCAGTTGATTAAGAGTGACGGACGGACTGCGATAAGAGATGAGTGAATATTTCGCTAATTAAGTTCATTACCTTCTCCATGAGAAAAATCCCCGGCCCAATCCCGCAGAAAACCACACTCGACCAGACTCTAGAATGTCGGTGCAGATAGGCGGCGGAAAGCGGTGGAGGCGAAATCCGGTGTCGTTTGGAGCACGACCTACGGTCGCCGCCAACAGCCGTCGAGCTTAGGGTGCAGAGTTGCGGAGGAGTCCGCGGCGGGTGAGTGGGGACGAAGTGGGCGAGGGTTTTCTTTTCCTTTTGCATGTGTGAGTGAACACACACGGTTCACAAAGGTGACGGAGATGAACCGTGTGCGATAGTAAATCACCGAGATTGAATTGGAATCCAAATTTCCTTTGTCTTTCATCCATGAGTTTTTTCTATGATGAACATAAACCCTGCTAATCACCGTGTTCAAATTTGACACTTTTCCGGGTTCATTTACAATATTTAGGGGGTTATGTGCATTTCGTAGGCATTAATGCACGTAATTCAAATTCAAACAATTGGTGCATAAAAGGGTGCACAAGAACGGTCTGCAAAAACCATACTCGTGGTATTTAGTAATTTCTCAAGCCTTTTACAAGGAATGGGCAAAGATTTCAATGGAGTCAACCACAAACACGTCATTTACTGGGTTATCAACTATAGAACAATCAAATATGTGCTTGAAAAACATGACGGCTGGCATGGTGCCATGGTATGGCCTCACCGTGCCCTGGTTAAACGCTAAGAAGGTTTGATTTATGTCGGCATGCACGCCCTTCATAAATCGAACCATCACCGAGGAAGTTCAATGCTTTCGAGAGGGAAATCACCAAGATTGAAGGGGAATCCAAACTTCCGTCCTAGTTTGTCTTTCAGTTTTTTCCAACAATCAACATACCGCCTCAAATGAAACATGTTCAAATTTGACATTTCTCCGAACTCATTTACAATATTTAGGGGATTGTATGCATTTTTAGGCATTAATTATGCACATAATTCAAATTTGAACAATCGGTGCATGAAAAGGTGCACAAGAACGGTCTGGAAAACCATGCTCGTGCTATACAAAAAATGAAACACATGGTTGGAAAACATGACGCCTGGTGTGGTGCCATGGTATGGCCTCACCATGCCCCTGGTAAAAATTGGCACATGTTTTCCTTATGTCGTGATGCACGCCTTTCAAAAAATGAACCATCATCCGAGGAAGTTTCATGGTTTCGAGGGGGAAACCACCAAGATTGAAGGGGGCCAAATTTGCTTTGTCCTTTGTCCACGAGTTTATTTCTATGATGAGCGTACAACCTGTAAATCACCGTGTTCAAATTTGGCACTTTTCCGGGTTCATTTGCCATATTTAGGGGATTATGTGCATTTCCTAGGCATTAATGCGCATAATTAAAGTTCAAACAATCGATGCATGAAAGGGTCCACAAGAACGGACTAGAAAACCATGCTCGTGCCATTTAGTAAATTCTCATGCCTTTTACAAGGAATGGACAAATATTTCGATGAAATGTGTGGCAATAGTCAACCACAAATGTTTGTTTGTTGGGTGAGGGAGTCCTGGATTAGGGGGTATCCGGGCAGCCGGACTATATCCTTTGGCCAGACTGTTGGACTATGAAGATACAAGATTGAATACTTCGTCCCGTGTCCGGATGGGACTCTCCTTGGCGTGGAAGGCAAGCTTGGCAGTACGAATATGTAGATCTCCTTCCTTGTAACCGACTCTGTGTAACCCTAGCCCCCTCCGGTGTCTATATAAACCGGAGGGTTTAGTCCGTAGGAACAACAACAATCATACCATAGGCTAGCTTCTAGGGTTTAGCCTCTCTGATCTCATGGTAGATCAACTCTTGTACTACTCATATTATCAAGAACAATCAAGCAGGACGTAGGGTATTACCTCCATTAAGAGGGCCCGAACCTGGGTAAACATCGTGTCCCCTGCCTCCTATTACCATCTGCCTAGACGCACAGTTCGGGACCCCCTACCCGAGATCCGCCGGTTTTGACACCGACATTGGTGCTTTCATTGAGAGTTCCTCTGTGTCGTCATCGTTGGGCTGGATGGCTCCTTCAATCATCGATAGCGATGCAGTCCGGGGTCAGACTTTTCTCCTCGGACAGATCTTTGTATCCGACGGCTCCGCACTATGGGCCAGCTTGCTTGGCCATCTGGAGCAGATCGAGAGTTACGCCCATGGCCACCAGGTCAGGTTTGGAAGCTTAAACTACGCGGCCGACATCCGCGGAGACTTGATCTTCGACGGATTCGAGCCCCTGCCGAGTGCGCCGCACGGTCACGATGAGCATGATTTAGCTCTACCATCGGACAGTGTTCAGGAGACCGCACCGGCAACCGCTCCGACCCTCAATTTGGAGCCAATTGCGCCATCCATGGACGGGTGGATAGACCCCGCCACGGAGGCCGCATTCTCAGTGGCGATCGAGCCGAGTATCGACCTCACCCTTCACGGGAGCCATGACGCCGGACTGTCGGACTCTTCCCCGGCCACGGACTCCGAACCGCCTGCGCCCGTGCCTATCGAATCCGACTGGGCGCCAATCATGGAGTTCACCTCCGTGGATATCTTTCAGCACTTGCCCTTCGGCGACATACTGAATTCACTAAAGTCTCTCTCCTTGTCAGGAGAGTCCTGGCCGAACTATGTCCGGCAGGATCAGGATGCGGATGACGAAGAAATGCACCGCCCACCCACCACCCACTTAGTATCCACTGTCGATGATTTGACCGACATGCTCGACTTCGACTCCGAAGACATCAACGATATGGACGAGGATGCAGGAGACGAACAGGAGCCACTGCCCGCAGGGCATTGGACGCCCACTTCATCATATGATGTATACATGGTGGACACACCCAAAGAAAACGATGACGAGGAATGGAAGGACGCAGCGAAGGATCATTCCCTTGAGAAGCAGTCCAAGCGGCGGCGTAAGCGCCACTCCAAATCCCGCCTCGGAAGAAACAGCAATCATATAGACCCAGCGATAGAGCAGGGTGAGCCAGCGGACGACAAACACGGCATTGAACCACCGTCCGACCACGGCAACACGGAGAATCAAACCGAACAACCCGACTCCGGCGAAGATAACAGTCCGGATGACATCACACCGGACAGGCACCCGGAGCAACAGAATACCCATCAAAGGCTTGTTGCCACTGCGAGGAGTCTGAAAAAGCAGAAGCAAAGGCTCAAGGCTGCAGAAGACACACCCAGAATTAGATGGAGTGAAGTACTCAACACTGCAGCAAAGTACAGCGGTAGTCACCACACAAAGAGCTACCCGAAGCGAAAGCTGCTACCTGAATTCGATGAGGAGGCCTTAGATCCCCCACAATCAAAAAACAAAACAACCATCCGGTCAGATAGACGACCTCGTGGCCAACATAGAGCGGCAAATGACGCCGCACACAAGCCAGTACGCGATCCACGTGAGGGCTCGCATCAAAAGGACGGGGCAACCAGATCCATCTACGGGCCAAGCAAGCGCGCTCCGGCACGCAATGCAACACAACAAAAATCCGAACACCACGGTACACCCAAATACAGGGTGCCGCACACCCCCTATGTTTCACCGATGAGGTGCTGGACCATGAATTTCCAGAGGGATTCAAACCCGTAAACATATAGGCGTACGACGGAACGACAGACCCTGGGGTCTGGATTGAGGACTACATCCTCCATATCCACATGGCTCGAGGAGACGATCTCCACGCCATCAAGTACTTACCCCTCAAGCTCAAAGGGCTAGCTCGGCACTGGCTTAAAAGCCTCCCTGAAAACTCCATTGGAAGCTGGGAAGAGCTCGAGGACGCTTTTCGGGCAAATTTTCAAGGGACCTATGTCCGACCACCAGATGCAGATGATTTAAGTCACATAACTCAACAGCTCGGAGAGTCAGCCGAAAGCTTTGGAACAGGTTTCTCACTAAAAAGAACCAAATAGTCGATTGTCCGGACACCGAAGCCTTAGCAGCTTTCAAGCACAGTGTTCGAGACGAATGGCTTGCCAGACACCTCGGCCAAGAAAAGCCGAGAACAATGGCAGCATTAACAAGCCTCGTGACCCGCTTTTGCGTGGGCGAGGACAGCTGGCTAGCCCGATGTAGCACCAGCGACCCAATTACATCCGAAGTCAGGGACGGAAACGGGAAGCCACGACACAGCAAAAACAATCGCCAGAATAAAGAAGACAGCCCGAAGAGCATGGCGGTAAACGCCGAATTCAGAAGCTCTCGGCCAGGTCAGCAAAAGCTGCCCTCCAAAGGCAACATAGGCGAACTGTCCAGCCTAAACAAGATTCTGGACAAAATATGTCAGATCCACAGCACCCCCGATAAACCTACAAATCATACCCATAGAGAATGTTGGGTCTTCAAGCAGTCCGGCAAGCTCAATGCCGAACACAAGGGGCAGGATACACCAAGCAAAGACGAGGATGAGCCTCGCAAGCAAAGCACTGGGGAACAGAAGAAATTCCCACCAGAAGTCAAAACAGTAAATGTGTTACATGTGATGAAGGGGAGAAACAAAGCGGCACTCCTAGAGACACATGCCCCAGGGCCTATCATCGCGGAGTTCTGCCACTGGTCACCCCAACCGATCACCTTTGACCATCGGGATTACTCGGCAAGTATCCGACATGCAGGATGGGCTGCCTTGGTGTTAGGCCTGATAATTGACGGATACCACTTCACACGAGTCCTGATGGACGGCGGCAGTAGTTTAAACCTGATATATCAGGACACAGTCCGCAAAATGGGGATAGACCCAACAAAAATCAGCCATAGCAATACTACCTTTAAAGGAGTAATGCCAGGCCCAGAAGCCCATTGCACGGGCTCCCTGCTACTAGAGGTTATATTCGGCTTTCCTGATAACTTCCGCAGCGAAAAGTTAACCTTCCACATCGCTCCTTCCAAAGTGGCTATCAAGCACTACTCGGACGTGAAGCTTTCACTCGCTTTAACGCAATATGGCATTACGCTTCCCTCATGCTTAAGATGCCCGGTCCACGTGGCATCATTACAGTAAATGGAAATATTGAGCGCTCCTTGTGCGCGGAAGACCGTGCGGCTGCCTTGGCAGCCGCACACTAAACGGCCTCACCAACTAGAGCATCTGATAGGTCGTTAAGACCACGGACGCGGTTAGACGAGTCCGGTGAAGCTATATATAATTGATACAGGTTTGATGGCTATACCCCTATAAAAATACAATGGGCTCAACGCATGTAAACAAGTGACAATCAGGCTCAACTTTACTCATCTTGAACTGTACATGGTTTATTTAGTATAACCTACCTTTTGCACAAAAACTTTTTAGCTAAGTTCCTCTCTTTTACAGATGACCATTGTGCTACACCCGTCCAGGATACGGCACAACGGAGACACATGCGTAGACGTGCAGCAGGGACCCGTTCCAAGGATTCTTTTTAGATTAAGACCCTGCGTAAACCTTTTTTACTGTCTCTTGTTGATACACATCCCCCGGATTCTCATTACAATTGAGAAGGATGCTGACATATTGGCATGTGGCCACGTTAGAATATTGCATGCACCTGGACACCAGGGGCTTATTACAAAGGGCATTGTTTAGCCCGGTTTACATCATAAAGACCGAATAGCTTAGGGAGTGTTCGGCGTCACGAGTTTGGCCTTATATGCATCAGCTCCGAATCATGTCTTTGGTCAAATGTTAGGTTTGCCCGACTCCTGTGTTTTGCTGCCTTACGTTCCGCTCTATCGGCTAAGGCGGCACCAGGAGAACTACTGCGATTGTGCCCTGGTTCATCCGGACGAGCACCTCAGTAGAGAAAGCCGAAAACTGACTGTCATGATATAGCGTGAGACTGGTCAACCACTCGATGACCTAGCGGAATCTTTGGGATTCCTCCGCCTTAATGAAGGGCCATTTCCCGGCCAGGCATGTAAGCGCCCCGAATTCGGATGAGCGCGGAGCCACCAGGGGCTATATAGTAGCCCCACTGTCAAACTCCTCTGGCTAAGTGAAAGTGTTAAAGCATTATAGTCCGATTGCCTAGTTCGCTGCGCTATCACCTCCTTAATGGACCAAGACGTTGGATCAGGTGTGAACATGCGTCTTCTGCGAGCACCCCCGCATTATATGCGTGGGGGCTGAAGCCGACGACTGCCATCTTTCAGGTTATATACATATATACATAAACGGCCGCACATGAGGTATTATAATTCTTTCAGGCACAAGTATAAAATAGCCTTTACAATTCAGTGAAACATTGTTTTTCAATGGGAATACATGTCATTAGAACATAATATTCTTCGAGCACTGCGCTTCTATTGAACAAGCGCCCTCAAGAACTTCTCAAAAGTAGTGCTCGGCTGGTACTTGGCTCTCGTTCGAATCTTGGGCTGCAATGGTGGTGGCCTCCATCTCCGCGCAGTATGTCTTCACACGGGCAAGGGCCATGCGCGCACCCTCTACGCACGCCGACCTCTTCATCGCATTGATGTGCGGCACTGCACCAAGGAACTGTTGCAGCAAACTAAAATAATTGTTCGGCTTTGGCCTTCCTGGCCACAGATGATCCACAACAGACCTCATGGCGAGTCCGGGCAACCTATTCAGCTCGGCCCATTCGGCCAACCGATCAGTCAATGGAAGCGGACGCTCTGGAACGTTAAATGTGACCAGAACAGCTTTTCCACTTCATGATCTTTTTTATCTCGGAAGTATTCGGCCGCATCGGCAGCACTCGCCGCTAAGTCCAGATATGCGTCCACAGAACTCCACAGCCGGTCCGAAGGGGCGTACCTAGGATCTCCGAACTTCATCTGCAGCATAAAGGGCTTCCTAGCCACGATATCCCCGGCTTGACGCAGCTCCTCCTTCATCGCTCTCATTGCAGAGCGGGTGTCTTTGGTCACCATCATGGCCTTCTCCAGGTCTGTCCTCTTCACTCGATCTTCCTTTTCAAGAAGCTCGTAACGGTCAGCGGCATTCTTCAATTCCATAGCCATCCTGGCTATCTCCTCCTTGCTTTGGCAGTGAGCAGCCTATTCGGCTTTCAGCTCCTTAATTGCCTTTAGGGCAGCCGCATCGCTTTTCCTGGCTTGTTCTTTGGCTCGGGCAAGTTCCGCCCGAAGGTTCTCCACGGCCGCAGCTCCATCTGCATTCACACACATGTTATAGATATTGGCATCATGCTCCTCTTCCATGTGTCACCGGAGGAATCACATACCATGTGCCTCGTCAAGCCCCTTGTTTACAAGTACGATGTCAGCATCTGCCACGTCAAGCTACCGCTTTAGCTCGGCAAACTCATCAGTCCGGCTGGCCACCGGACCCTCCACCACCTGCATATTAAGGTGGCACGATTATTACTGGGACTATGATCCTCTGTGTGCCATCGTCTTTGACAGCACCCAGAGTCTCAGGGGCTACTATCTACACACGGCACATCTAAAAATGTGCGGTACAGTCAAAAATGTACATCATTTCGCGTACCTCAAAACTCGTCAGTAGACTCATAAAGGCTTCATGCAACCCGCTTTCGACGGACGAAATCCTTTCAATCACTGTACCCATCAACATGTGGTGCTCTTTTGAGATAGCCGCTTACTCTAGCAGATCCCTCAGTACGTCCGACCGCACACCAGACGGTGCCGGACTCTTTTGGTTGCTCTCTTCAAGATCCGAATACTGAGGACTTTGGGTGGCCATATGATTGCCTTCTGGCCTTGCCGGATCAGGAGAAACCCTCCACGACGACACCTCGGGGTCGCCCGCCTCATGAGGCGGTATGGCAGGGGGAAGCGTTTCGCTCTCCATCGTCTCTAGAAGAAGATCTCCTGAAGACGAGCTCTGCTGAGAAGGGCTAAGATCCGAACTGCAAGATAAATGCTTCGGTTATTTTCCTCAGTAGTAAAGTGAGGTATTTTCATTATTAAGTACCCTTTTACTTACAACTTGGTGGAGGGCTGATCCCCTTGAGGGCATAGTGCGGCCAGGGTAGCCCCCGGGACAGGACCCTCCGATGAAGATTTCTTCCACCATTTGGAGACCATTGTCTCCGGGTCCTCGATGCGGTCCTCTTCCTTCCCTGGGGAGAGGAAGTTTCAGTCCCTCCTCCCCGGCTAACCTCCTTCGTGGAGGCGCTAGCCTCCTTGTTCCCCCCTTTATCTTCTCCTAAGGGCGCTTGATAAGGCGCGATCTCCAGCATCCTGGTTAGCACGGGATTTGGTGAGGTCTCAGGGAGGGGGGCCGGACACCTGATCAACTTTGCCTCCGCTATCCAATCCTAGTCAAAGAGCGGCTTTTTTCGGGCGACGTTGCGATAAATAAACGGACAGTGTGTTCGGATGCGGGGCTACTTACTTGGGTATCCGGGCAATTGCAGCTCAGACCTGCATCCTCAGTGATGTCCGGACACATTATTTGTGGTCCGGAGAACAATTTGTACATCTCCTCGGGCGTCATGCCGAGGAAGTGTTGGATAGCTCGCGGTCCCTCCGGGTTGAACTCCCACATGCAGAGGGGACGGCGTTTGCAAGGCTGGACTCGACGAACTAGCATAACTTGCACTACCATAACCAGACTGAAATCTCTCTCAAAGAGATCTCGGATACGGCTTTGCGGTATTGGCACGTCCTTGGCTGGACCCCAGCTCAGCCCCCTGCTGATCCATGACACCGGTTGTGGTGGGGGGCCTGAGCGAAAGGTGGGGGCAGCTACCCACTTGGCACTTCGAGGAGCTGTGATGTAGAACCACTCCCGCTGCCACAATCCGGACACCTCTGGGAAGCTACCCTCAGGCCATGGAGCGTCAGCGATTTTGCTTATTGAAGCGCCTCCGCACGCTGCATGCTGCCCCTCGATCATCTTCGGCTTCACATCGAAGTTCTTGAGCCACAGGCCGGAGTGAGGGGTAATGCGGAGGAAGGCCTCACATATGACAATAAATGACGAAATGTGAAGAAGGGAATACCGGGCCGAATCGTGAAAATATAGCCCATAATAGAACATAAGACCCCTAACAAAGGGATCCAGAGCGAGGCCTAGTCCTTGGAGGAAGTGGGAGACAAACACGATGCTCTCGTTGGGTTCGAGAGTAGGGACGACTTGCCCTCAGGCAGGCAGCCGATGCGAAATTTCGGCGGTCAGATATCTGGCCTCTCTCAACCTCTTGATGTCCTCCTCCGTGACGGAGGAAGGCATCCACCGACCTTGAAGGTTGGATCCGGACATAGTTGAAGGTCCGAAGCACCTGACCTGAGTTTTGGGTGTTAGAACTCGAGGAGGGGGAAGGATTTGATTGAGCACGAGAGGGAAAAGAAAAAGCCTTGTCCCCTTTATAAAGAGGGTGAATATCAAGCGTCCTCCTCGTGGCCATTTGGGACTTGCCTAAGATCTAGGAGTCCTACCAATAGGCACGGTTGGGTTACCCACGTCCGTATTGATGAGAATCCCGTAATAAAGGGGACACGATCTCTGCTTCGACAAGACGTGCCAAGGAAACCGCCTCAGGAAACACGCTGGGATTGGTTATGAAAAACGATTCGAATAAAGACCTGACTGTGGTGTGATGTCACACTACGGGGTACGTCAGCAGATTAGATTTATGGAAATACTATTCTCTCTACGGTGGTACATGGAACTTGTTTTGTAGAGCCGGACACGATCCTCATGTTTAAAATCTTTTATGAAGTACTCGGAGGAGGAACCCGCCTTGCAATGCCGAAGACAATTTGCGCGTCGGACTCATCGTCATTGAAGCCTGGTTCAGGGGCTACTGAGGAAGTCCTGGATTAGGGGGTATCCGGACAGCCGGACTATATCCTTTGGCCGCACTGTTGGACTATGAAGATACAAGATTGAATACTTCGTCCCGTGTCCGGATGGGACTCTCCTTGGCGTGGAAGGCAAGCTTGGCAGTATGGATATGTATATCTCCTTCCTTGTAACCGACTCTGTGTAACCCTAGCCCCTCAGGTGTCTATATAAACCGGAGGGTTTAGTCCGTAGGAACAACAACAATCATACCATAGGCTAGCTTCTAGGGTTTAGCCTCTCTGATCTCGTGGTAGATCAACTCTTGTACTACTCATATTATCAAGAACAATCAAGCAGGACGTAGGGTATTACCTCCATCAAGAGGGCATGAACCTGGGTGATCATCGTGTCCCCTGCCTCCTGTTACCATCCGCCTAGACGCACAGTTTGGGACCCCCTACCCGAGATCTGCCGGTTTTGACACCGACATTGGGTTTTCAACTATAGAAAAAATGAAATAAATGCTTAAAAAACATGACGCCTGGCATGGTGCCATGGTATGACCTCCCCATGCCCTGGTAAAAATTTGAGAAGGTTTGGCTTATGTTGTCATGCACGCCCTTCATAAATCGAACCATCACCGAGGAAGTTCCATGCTTTCGAGAGGGAAAATCCCCAAGATTGAAGGGGAATCCTCATTTTCGTCCTAGTTTGTCATTTAGTTTTTTTCCAATGATCAACATACCACCTCAAAGGCAACGTGTTCAAATTTGACATTTTCCCGGGCTCATTTACAATATTTCGGGGATTATGTGCATTTTCTAGGCATTAATGGACATAATTCAAATTCGAACAATCGGTGCATGAAAAGGTGCACAAGAACGGTGTGGAAAACCATGCTTGTGTTATTTAGCGCATTCCCATGCCTTTTACAAGGAATGGGCAGATATTTCAAGGAAATGTGTGGCAATAGTCAACCATAAACGCGTCGTTTACTCGGTTAACAACTATACAACAAATGAAACACATGGTTGGAAAACATGATGTCTGGCTTGGTGCCATGGTATGACCTCACCATGCCCTGGTAAAAATTGGAGAATGTTTTCCTTATGTCGTGATGCGCGCCTTTCATAAATCGAACCATCACCGAGGAAGTTTCATGGTTTCAAGGAGGAAATCACCAAGATTGAAGGGGGGGTCCAAATTTCCTTTGTCCTTTGTCCACGAGTTTTTTCTACGATGAACATAGAACTTGCAAATCACTGTGTTCAAATTTCGCACTTTTCTGGATTCATTTGCCATATTTAGGGGATTATGTGCATTTCCTAGGCATTAATGCGCATAATTCAAGTTCAAACAATCAATGCATGAAAGGGTCCACAAGAACGGCCTAGAAAACCATGCTCATGCCATTTAGTAAATTCTCATGCCTTTTACAAGGAATGCACAGATATTTCAATGAAATGTGTGGCAATAGTCAACCACAAATGTCTCTTTGTTGGGTTTTCAACTATAAAAAATGAAATAAATGCTTAAAAACATGATGCCTGGCATGGTGCCATGGTATGACCTCACCATGCCTTGGTAAAAATTTGAGAAGGTTTGGCTTATGTTGTCATGCACACCCTTCATAAATCGAACCATCACCGAGGAAGTTCCATGCTTTCGAAAGGGAAATCCTCAATATTGAAGGGGAATCCAAATTTTCTTCTTCTTTGCCCTGGAGTTTTTTTCCACGATGAACATACACCCTGCAAATCACCGTGTTCAAATTTGGCATTTTTCCGGGCTCATTTACCATATTTAGGGGATTGTGTGCATTTTCTAGGCATTTAGCGCATATAAATCCAATCCAGCTACAGGTGCACGGGTGTGATGTGAGGGACGTGGGTTGCCGTTCGATCGCGGCGCATCCAACGGTGCACACGCGCGATCCGCGTGGTTAGGGTTCCGGCCAATCATAATGCAACACACAATAGGCTCAGTGCACACTGTTTCCGGAAGCGACGGAGATGAACCGTGTGCGATAATGAACGAGCAAAATTGTAAGGGAAGCCAAATTTCTATTGTCGGTTTGTGGTTGACCTCTTGAATACCACCGCATTGTACGGCTGCCTAGCCCCTTTGTCCCAGAGCTCTCTCCAGGCGTCGTCCATGGCACTGTGGCGCACAGTAACTGGTAAGGAAGTGATGGCATCCCGCCACGCCGTGTTCCTCGCCGCCCACGACCGCGCACATGGTGAGGAAGCGATGGCATCTCGCCGCGTCGAGGTCATCGCCACCGGCGACCAGACAGTTACATGGGCGGACTTTGAGGCTACCATGGCCGAATAGGTGGTGGATCTAGAGGCGGCCAAAGCCGCACAGAAGCAGTGGAAAAGGAAGAAAGCAGTCAAGAAAAGAGAGTCCCGCCGCCGCAAGAAAAAAGAGGTTGCACGCCGTGATGAGGAGAGCTTGGCAGAGATCAAAGCATGGTGGGTTGCCGCCTACAAGGCCGAGAAGGAGAACACCAGCGTCTGGCCAGCATGCCCTGATGGCAGCATGTGAGAAGTAGTTTAAGTTTGTAGTATTAGAGCAAATTACCAGTAGTACTTTAAGTTTGTAGTATTAACATACAATGTCGGTAAGAGCATCCTTTGAGGGCTTTGAACGTTGATTAGCATGTGTGCCCGTGTGCGTTTTTTTGCATTAATCATTAGAAGATCACAAAACACATAGTTTCTATGTCGTACCCGTCTGCGTTTTTTGCGTTAATGACCCATAAGTCAGTTACCTGTGCGATATTTCCTAATAAACCAGGCGTACCATTGACCGAAAAAATCAAGTGTATGTGTACATTTTTTGGAGACGGGATCTGCCAACTTTCTTTTTTCTCGCACACGAGTATTTTACGCGCTTCGTCTGCGTTGTGTGTTTCCCCCGCCCAAGTTTCAAATTTCACACCGAAATTTTCATTAGGCGCGCGACTTCAGAATTTATTCCTCCATCCACATCCCCTTCCCCTCGGTATCCCCCCTCCCTCACGCCTCCCCCTGCCAGCATCTCAAACCGCCGCTGCCGCAACCACAGCTTCAACCACATCTACGTTCTGCTCAGACCCAGTCAGGTAACCCACTGATCTCTATCACGTCCCCGGCCTGATTGCTTAAATGGCGCCTGCGAAACATCTTCATGCTTCCAAATCCCCCCCCCCCCCGCAAGGAGCTGATGGCGGTCCATGGCGCGATGGCCACTGTGCATGTTGACCCGGAGGAACTCCTTGCCTCCGCCGCTGCCGCCGACATGGTGCAGGCTCTGGCCCAGATGAAGTCCCCCAGCGACTACCCCCCAGGACTTAACAGGTAATATCTGACCAGCTAAATCTTACCAATACCACTTGCAACGACTATGATTTGTACGGTTGATGTATTAAGCATGTTCGTGCCTTGTTTATTTCAGTGCTACACATTGTGTGATGTTCAAATATTACCGTGTCCAGCTCAATTTCACTAATACCAGCAACAAACTTACAATATATGACTCAGGATATCACTTGAGATGCTGCCCATTTGCTATTTTTAGTGGATGCTAACCCTGTTGCACTTAACATGCCTGTGCATGAACTTACGCGGGGTCATAACGGCTGATGCTTTTGTTTGCCGTCGAGGTGAGCTGCATCCCATGTCTTACAGTATTTCACATAATTTGTGCAATTGCAGTTTAACTTCTACCCATTTACTGGTTGCCTCTAGGTACACATGTCAGTGGCACTGATCCACGCTTCGACCCGGAGGAACAGCTCGCCTCTGCCGTTGCTGACTTTGGGCGAGCTCTGGCCAAGATTAAGTGCCCCAGCAACTACCTCTCAGGACTTACCAAGTATGTACTCACCAGTTCAATCTTACCAGTACCAGTTGCAACTAATGGCTATGTTCTGTACGGTCGATGTATTAAGCATGTTCTAGTAAACATGCCTAACACGTTTTTGCAACTATCCCTACCTTTTTAGAGACATCTGGGCCATTCTCTGCTCTGGCAGCACCTGCCTTGTGATGTTTAACTATGCCAATTGCATTTTTATCAGTACATGTTTCAATGTCTATTAAGCCTGTTGCAATTAACAGTTGAATCCATTTTTAAACTGTTTCATTTCAATGGCTACAAACTTACAAAACATGACTTAGGATGTTGTTAAGCCTGTTGCAATAAATAGTTGTATCCATTTTTTAATTTGTCCATTTGCTACCATGCTACTCTCCGTAATGAAGATATACTAGAGATGCTGCCCCATTTGCTATTTTTGGTGATGCTAACCCTGTTGTACTTAACATGTTTGTCCATGTACTTACGCAGGGTCATAACGGCCGATGATGTTGCTTGTTGTCAAGGTTAGCTGCATCCCATGTCTTACAGTATTTCACATCATTTGTGCAATTGCAGTTTAACTTCTACCATTTGCTGGTTGCCTATAGGTACACAAGTCAGTGGCACTGATCCACACTTCGACCCGAAGGAACAGCTTGCCTCCGCCGCCGCTGACTTTGGGCGGGCTCTGGCCAAGATGAAGTGCCCCAGCAACTACCTCTCAGGACTTACCAAGTATGTACCCACTAGTTCAATCTTACCAATACCAGTTGCAATTAATGGCTATGTTTTGTACTGTCGATGTATTAAGCATGTTGTAGTAAACATGCCTAACATGTTTGAGCTATTTTCCCTACCTATTTATAGACATATGGGCCATTATCTGCTCTGGCAGCACTTGCCATGTCATGTTTAACTCTGCCAATTGCATTTTTATCAGTATTGGTTTCAATGGCCATTAAGCATGTTGCAATTAACAGTTGTATCCATTTTTAAAGAGTTGTATTTCACTGGCTACAAACTTACAAAACATGAATTAGGATGTTGTTAAGCCTGTTGCAATTAACAGTTGTATCCATTTTTTAGTCCGTCCCTTTGCTACCGTGCTACTCTTTCAAAATGAAGATATCACTACAGATGTTGCCATTTTATTACCAGTTGCTATTTTTGGTGGATGTTAACCCTGTTGTAGTTAACATTGGCTTTCCATGTACTTACACAGGGCTACAATGGGCGATGCTGTTGTTTGCCGTCAAGGTTAGCTGCATCCCATGTCTTATACACCATCTATTCCTAAATATAAGTAATTTTGGAGATTCCAATATAGACTACATAAGGAGCAAAATGAGTGAATCTAGATTCTAATCTAAACTATATCTATAATTCTATATACATCCGTATGTAGTTCATATTGAAATATCAAAA
The DNA here is from genome assembly GCF_018294505.1 of Triticum aestivum. Taxonomy (NCBI): domain Eukaryota; kingdom Viridiplantae; phylum Streptophyta; class Magnoliopsida; order Poales; family Poaceae; genus Triticum; species Triticum aestivum. The sequence goes on from NC_057800.1 coordinate 290,326,232, forward strand.
AAATTACTTGTACTTAGTAACATAGGTAGTTGTATTTTACATCATTTGTGCAATCTCAGTTTAGCTTCTAACATTTACTGGTTGCTTGTAGGTACATATATGAGGGGTACTGATCCACGCTTTGATCCCTTTTGCGTATGGGGCAATGAGATATTCATGAACAAGCGTCAAGTAAGGAAACTAAGAAAGATTGTTAGGCAAAAGAAACGGGTGATTGGAATTAAGCTCTTTATTTACACTTTGTCGAAGACAACAGTGAACTTTAGGATGGTAAGTAATGTGTTGCGTTTTCCCCCTGCCCACAAAAAATTACTCTATTAGACCTCAGTATCTGATATTTTTCTCTTTTCAGTGGTTTCCGAAGCTATTTACTGATGATTAACTTGCAAACTACATGACCGGAGGGGAGGCAACTAAGGTTAAAGTATATAATTCATGCTAACATGATAATACTACAGAAGTCTTCCTGAAGGCGGTGAAGGATGGGCGGGCGATCGTCACAAGGGGTTGGACAAAAGTGGTTCGTGCCTATGGCATGCAGGAAGGCACATTATGGGCACTCCGCTTCTTCAACATCGTCGGCAGTCAAAATGATTTACACTTGTCTCTTCACCTTTACCGCCTTTAAATATTGCGGTTCATCATAGTTAATTGCTGCCTAATCCTGTAATTACTAAACATATTGTACTGGCAATTTTATTTATGGATTCGTTGTTGAACCATTGTGCTAAGAATTTGAATTGCACGTTTCGTATTTCAACATTTCCAACTAGAATAATAAATTACAAGCAAAAATAAAAATAGAACAGACAGTCATGGACCTTTGCAAACGGTTCTAGCAGTAAAAGTGCTTGCGATGGATAGCCCAATGACACACAGTTTTCTACATCAAATCGTGTGTGATGTAGTTAATGAAAGCAAACAGTTAACCAAGGCAGAGCGTGTGTGGTAGTTACACCTTTCACACATGAGCGTATACATAAAACCATGTGGAATGTACATCAAAACGGAAATGTTTTCCCTGGATTGACTGTGTGGGATGCACATAAGAACGGAAACGTATTCCTTCAATTGACTGTGTGTGATATGCATACGAACGGAAATGATTTTCTGGGATTCACCGTGTGGGATGTACATACCTACGGAAATGATTTCTGGGATTTACCGTGTGGGATGTACATACCTACGGAAATGATTTCTAGGATTCACCGTGTGGGATGTACATACCTACGGAAATGATTGGGTTTCGATGCCTCGCCCGATCACACATGGCCCCAGCCTAGGTCCCAGGAGGGCCTATCCCCGATGATTTCTGGGTCGTGTGGGAAGGACACCCTATCGCACACACTCACTTGGCGATAGTTCCAAATGTCGTTGCGGAAAGGGGTAAAAAAACATTTGTTTAGGACCGACACGCACTAATGCATGGGCAAAGGAAATGCATATGAAGGATGTCACGAGATTGGGGGATCAACTCTTTAGGGAGGAATAGAAGGTATGTAGTTCAATTTCTTCGGGTCCCTTTGTTTGTCTCCCTTCACTACACACATATGAAAATTTGTTTTCCTGCAGTTTAGTTCATAGGAATTGCTTATGTGAGTTGGTACTTTCGGGTCAATCCACTCCATACATGGCTGAAATAAATTCGTTCGGTCAATATATCAAGCAAATAAAACATGTTGTTCTTATTATGTTGCCTTTGAGCATGATTTTCCTCTGTTCTCCTCCTTGATTCATGTCGTATTATTTATTAGTATATTCCAATTTCAAAAGAACCACACTAATCAATGGCTATTGCCTTTGAGCATGATCTTCCCTCTGCCATTCTATTGTTAGTATTACATTTCTCGCTTTCTACTTAATCACTAGTTTTTACTTCTACAATCTTCTTTTTGTGAATGTTCTGACTGAGAATAATGACAAATTCAATGTTGCAAATGAAACTTCAGTTGTCGATGTTTCATCTCATGTCCAAGTCAAATAATTTCATGGTATACATGTATGAAAGCTAGCATCTTTACTCCATTAATAGTCGGTAGGCCCATTTTTTGAGTTCACCTGGGGCCCCCTAGAAGAACAGGACCGGCCCTGCCTGCTTGTTATTGTAGACTAAATCAGTGTCTTGCTTCTTATGTAGATGTTGTATAGATATGTGCATCAAAAGAGGGGTTCATGTGCAAGGAAGCATTGAAGATGTGAGACAATATTTTTTTGGAATGAGAAGGTTCAGAGGATACACCAACAAATTTAGTTTGAACTTCTAAATTTAATATGAGTGTTTACAAATCTTCCCTCACTAGTAGAAAAAGGACCTAATGTGAAGCTCATTAGTCTCGGTTTGTAATTGAACCGGCTCTAATGTGACCATTAGTGCCAGTTCCAATGGCCAGGCGGGCGGTGCTCATTAGTACTGGTTCGTGGCGAACCTTTAGTACTGGTTCGTGCCACGAACTAGTACTAAACAGGTGGTGGTAGGCTGTTGTCAGGCTCAGGCCCCACCAACACCTTTAGTACCAGTTCATGCCACGAAACGGGACTAGAGATGCACCTTTAGTCCTGGTTCATCTAACCAACCAGTACTAAAGGTCATCCTATATAAACCCCTTCGTCGAGCCTGAGCGCTCTATTCTTCCCCTTTCCTCTCTGTTTTCTTCCTCTTCCTCTCGAACTCACACTCCATTTTTGCCAAAATTTGTGAAGATTTGAAGGCACCCCATCCATCCAAGTGATCACAAAGGTTAGCAACTTTGTTTTTTCACCTCTCATTGCTAGATTAGCTCTTGCAATGCTCTATAAGTATAGTGATTTGTGGGTTTTATTTTGGGAGGAATTATATGTGGTAGTATTTGATTTATATGCAACTTGAGGTCAAAATAACTCTTAGTTTGCATATGTAGGTGTGGTTTACTTAGTGTCTTCCTGTCTCCGTCCTAACCACCATCGATCGCCAGCACCGTCCTATCGCCGGCACCACCTTGTGGTGAGCCTCTTGTTCCTATCTTTTTTATATAAAAAAATCATGTTTGTGTTATTTAGATATATAGTTACTTGTATAATTATCTTACCCGTACATTGTCTCTTATACATAGTGCCATGGTTTTGATATCCATCCCCGTCGGCCCTCGTCCGCATTATGATTCGGATGTGGTATATTCTCTTTTATAACTATTTGCTGCATTTTGTGTTTATGACAAATTATGCCCATCAAGTTGACATAGATATTTTTATCTAGAAGGTATGTGAACCATAAATTCCAACTGACCCTATTTTCGAGAGGTTAAATTTAGTTGAAAATGAAAACAAGTATTTGAAAACAAAATGCAAAAGAATTGAGGAGGAGAAGATGGAATTCGAGTTGCATGTTGCCGATGTCGTCGATGATCACAAGATCAAGATGGAGAAAATGCGCTTGAAGATTAGAAAGATTAGAAAATATGCCATTGATAGTGAGGCTTGGTATCATTATGTTGTTGGATCAATTGTTACCTTAGTTGCGATCTTGATCGCATTTGTTGTTGCATTTAAATGATTTAGCTAGAGAGTTTGTATGTTGTTTTATGAGAATAAGTGTTGTATGAACTTGTATTAATTTGATCTATTCGGTGATGTGTAATGAAGATGAGCCGGCAATGGATGTACGATGATCGATGCTCTCCCTAGTTCGTTAATGGCATGCATACTTTTCTGCTTGCTGCTGAGGCAAACAAGCGGGCGAATGGTTTTATGTCTTGTCCATGTGCTGGCTGTAAGAATGATCGGAATTACTCTAAGTCAAAAACCATTCACTGGCACCTGTTTGAGTCTGGTTTCATGGCCCACTGTAATGTTTCGACCAAGCACGGAGAAAGAGGGGTTATGATGGAAGACAATGAAGAAGAAGAGGATGACGACAGCTATCATGTACATGGATTCCCTGAATACAATGGTACAACAATGGGGGAAGAAGCTGAGCCGGCAATGTGGAAAGAAGGTGAAGAAGAGGCATCAGATGAGCCCACTGATGATCTAGGTCGGGCCATTGCCGATGCAAAGAGAAACTACGCAAGTGAAAAGGAGAAGAAGAAGTGGCAGCGCATGTTAGAGGATCACAAGAAATTGTTGTACCCGAATTGCGAAGCTGACAAGAAAAAGCTGGGCACCACACTAGAATTGCTGCAATGGAAGGCAGAGAATGGTGTATCTGACAAGGGATTTGGAAAGTTGTTGATAATGTTAAAGAAGATGCTTCCGAAGGACAACGAATTGTCCGAGAGTACGTATGAAGCAAAGAAGGATGTCTGCCCTCTAGGATTAGAGGTGCAGAAGATACATGCATGCTCTAATGGCTGTATCCTCTACCACGGTGAGTACGAGGATTTGAACGCATGCGCGGTATGCGGTGCATTGCGCTATAAGATCAGTCGTGATGACCTTGGTGATGTCGAGGGACAGCGCCCCAGGAAGAAGATTCCCGCCAAGGTGAAGTGGTATGCTCCTATAATACCATGGTTGAAATGTTTGTTCCAAATCAAAGAGCATGCCAAGTTGATGCGATGGCACAGAGAAGACCATAAGAAAGACGGGAAGTTGAGAGTACCCGCTCACGGGTCACGGTGGAGAAAAATCGAGAGGAAGTGGGGGGACTTTGCAGGTGACACAAGGAACATATGGTTTGATCTAAGCGCAGATGGCATTAATCCTTTTGGGGAGAAGAGCAGTAATCATAGCACCTGGCATGTGACTCTATGTATGTATAACCTTCCTCCTTGGTTGTGCATGAAGCGGAAGTTCATTATGATGCTAGTGCTCATCCAAGGCCCTAAGCAACCCGGCAACGACATTGATGTGTACCTAAGGCCATTAGTTGAAGAACTCTTACAGCTGTGGAATGGAAAAGGTGTACGTCCGTGGGATGAGCTCGATCGAGAAGAATTTGACCTACATGCGTTGCTGTTTGTGACCATCAATGATTGGTCTGCTCTTAGTAACCTTTCAGGACAGACAAACAAGGGATACCACGCATGCACGCACTGTTTGGATGATACCGACAGTATATATTTGGATAATTCTAAGAAAAATGTGTACCTGGGACATCGCCAATTTCTTTCGAGCAGGCATCCCGTAAGAAAGAAAGGCAAGCATTTCAAAGGTGAGGCAGATCACCGGACAAAGCCTCGCCACCGTACTGGTGATGATGTGCATGATATGGTCAAGGATTTGAAGGTAATCTTTGGAAAGGGTCCTGGCAGACAATCTGTTCCGAATGATGCTGACGGACGCGCACCCATGTGGAAGAAGAAATCTATATTTTGGGACCTACCCTATTGGAAAGACCTAGAGGTCCGCTCTGCAATCAACATGATGCACGTGATGAAGAATCTTTGTGTGACCCTTCTTGGCTTCTTGGGCGTGTATGGGAACACAAAAGATACACCGGAGGCACGGGAGGACTAGCAACGTATGCACAGAAAAGACGGCATACATTATGGTCATGCCAGCTACGCTCTTACCAAAGAAGAGAAGGAAATCTTATTTGAATGCCTGCTCAGTATGAAGGACCTGTATGGCTTCGCGTCGAATATAAAGGGAATAATAAATATGGCAGAGAAAAAGTTCCAGAACCTAAAGTCTCATGACTGCCACATGATTATGACGCAACTGCTTCCAGTTGCATTGAGGGGGCTTCTACCGAAAAATGTTTGATTAGCCATTGTGAAGCTATGTGCATTCCTCAATGCAATCTCTCAGAAGGTAATCGATCCAAAAATTATACCAAGGTTAGAGAATGATTTGGTGCAATGTCTTGTCAGTTTCGAGTTGGCGTTCCCACCATCCTTCTTCAACATCATGATGCACGTCCTAGTTCACCTATGCGAAGAGATTAACGTTCTTGGTCCTGTATTTCTACACAATATGTTCCCCTTTGAGAGGTTCATGGGAGTCTTAAAGAAATATGTTCATAACTGTGCTAGGCCAGAAGGAAGCATCTCCAAGGGCCATGAAAATGAGGAGGTCATTGAGTTTTGTATTGACTTTATTCCTGGCCTTAAGCCGATTGGTATTCCTGAATCACGACATTAGGGCAGATCGGAACATATAATATGTATGGACGGGCATTCTCTCACTCAAGCACACTACAAAGTTCTACAAAATTCCGCCTTGGTGGCTCCATATATGGAGGAACACAAGAATATTCTATGCTCCAAACACCTGGAGCAGTCTGACGACTAGATTACACGTGAACAAACGGGGACTTTCGCCGGTTGGTTACAGACACGTGCCATGCATGACGCGCTGTTGAAGATGACCTTTACTTGTTGTCACAGTTACCATCTTTGAAAATAATGACTTTCAAAGGGTACGAGATAAATGGGAATACATTTTACATAATTGCCCAAGATAAGAAGAGCACCAACCAAAACAGTGGTGTCCGCTTTGATGCAGCAACCAAGAGGGGAAAGGACACATATTATGGTTACATAGAGGAGATATGGAAACTTGACTATGGATGTGGTTTGAAGGTCCCTTTGTTTCGGTGCAAATGAGTCAATATGACATGAGGCGGGGTAATGAAAGACCTGCAGTACGAAATGACAACAGTGGATCTCAACAATCTTGCATATGCAGACGAACCATTCGTCCTACCAATGATGTGGCGCAGGTTTTCTATGTGAAGGACATGTCTACCAAGCCAAGAAAAAGAAAAGATAAGAAAGCAAATACATCATACGATGAGCCAAAGCGCCACATAGTTCTTTCAGGGAAAAGAAACATCATGGGAGTGGATAACAAGACAAACATGTCAAAAGATTATGAAAAGTTTCATGAAATTGCTCCCTTCATGGTGAATATTGACCCGAGCATCCAGTTAGATGATGAAGATTGTCCATGGTTATGGCACAAAGGGACACACGCGAAGAAAAAGTTTCACACCCAAAGATCCCACTCTGGCTTCACACCGGCTTCACTATCATCACTTTCTTCTCTAGTCAGTTTCCGGACTTATATATCTGGAAAGTCCCACTTTGGACAAACCATAGGGAATCTTTGTAATAGTTAGGGTGCTTATGTGTTTTGGCATTTGAAACATGTACTTTTATGCTTCGGACAAACGTGTACCTTTCTGACTTCATTTGCTATTTTTCAGCTCATTTATGATATATTTTTGAGCTAAATGACCCTGAAATTGAAAAGCACTACAAATGAACTCTGAAAAGGTTGAAAGTTGGCATGGTATCACCATTTCACCCACATAGAATATGCAAAAAAGTTGAGAGGGTTATGGCAAAAACTGGATGCACTTCATGTACAAAATGGACAATCTCTTTCGAAGTATCAGGGTTTCGTACGAAAACTCATCTGTTATAAAGGCATTTCATTTTTTAAACTTATTACAACTCTAGACTTTTTGTGCGTTCAGTATGCACCATTCAAAGGCACGTCATCAACTTTCAACCCTTTCTGACTTCATTTGCTATTTTTCATGCATTTACTGATTTTGTTTTGAGCTAAATGACCCTAAAATTGAAAAACACTACAAATGAACTCTGAAAAGGTTGAAAGTTGGCATGGTATCATCATTTCACTCACATAGCATGTGCAAAAAAGTTGAGAGGGTTACGGCAAAAACTTGATGCACTTCATGTACAAAATGGACAATCTCTTCCAAGGTATCACGGTTTCGGACTAAAACTCATCTATTACAAAGGCATTTCATTTTTTAACTTATTACCACTCCAGACTTTTTGTGCATTCAGTATGCACCATTCAAAGCCATGTCATCAACTTTCAACCCTTTCTGACTTCATTTGCTATTTTTCATGTATTTACTGGTATTTTTGAGCTAAATGACCCTGAAATTAAAAAGCACTACAAATGAACTCTAAAAAGGTTGAAAGTTGGCATGGTATCATCATTTCACCCACATAGCATGTGCAAAAAAATTGAGAGGCTTATGGCAAAAACTTGATGCACTTCGTGTACAAAATGGAGAATCTCTTTCAAAGTATCAGGGTTTCACACAAAAACTCATCTGTTACATAGGCATTTCATTTTTTAAATAACCTAAGTATTACCAAATTGAATATATTGATAAAACACCCTAATATTAAACATAAGAAAAAAGAATCACTGGAAAATTTATTTTTAAAGTAAAGTTATTCATAAACTAGTGGTTCACGCAAATTTCAAATAATTCAAATTTGAACTATTCAAATTTGAAAACTACTAGCACTAACAGAAAGTTTGTAATTTTTTGTACCTAAAGCAAAAATATTCACAAAGAAACTCTAAATACAGAAAAAAATAACTCAGAAATAAATAAAATAAATAAAGCAGAAAAGAAAAAAACTAAATAAAAAAAGCCCGCCTACTGGGCCACAGCGGCCTGCATACGACTAGAAACCCAACCTATACTTGGGCCAGGATGCAAGCCCGCAAGCCTAGTAGGCCCAACAGGGCATCGCAACAGAGATAGGCCCAAAAGGTCTGCATTAGAGAGGAGCTCAAGACAGCAGCCGCGGCAGGGCTTATAAGCTGGTGCGGGCGCCCCTCGGCAAGTGAGGTGGGACTAAACTTGCCCGCACCGCACTTGCGCCAGCGCACCCCCTTAGTACCAGGTAGTGGCTCCAAACGATACTAAAGAAGGGGTCTTCAGTACCGGTTGGAGCCACCACCCGGTACTAAAGGGGTGCGCTTCCCTCCGCTTGGCCTGGCCAAAACAGACCTTTAGTACCGATTGATGGCTCCAACCGATACTAAAGGTCCAACCTATATGAACAACACTTCAAAATTTGCAGTTCCATCTCCCTCTTCCTCTCTGCTTTCGACATCGCCGCCGCCCCCTGTCGCACGCCGTCCCCGTCCCCGTCGCCGACGCTGCCCCGGCCCATCCCCGTCGCCGCCCCGGCCCGTCCCCACCGCCGCCACGCCCGTCGCCGCCCCAGTCGCCCCGCTATGAGCCCCCTGCGCCATGGTCGCGCCCTCGATCATCCGATCAAGCCCGCCGCACACACACACAGTACACAAACATATTTTTCTTAATTATTTTCTGTCTTATGTTATATAGTTTTTTATACTTTTAGTTATATAAATGTTAAATCAATGTCAAAGTTTTAGCTACATGAATTAGATTAATGTCAAAGTTTTAGCTAGATGAATTAGATTAATGTCAAATTGTTAGATGATGGAATTATATATATTAATGTCAAATGTTAGATGAATTAGATAGAAATGTTAGATTAATGCCAAATGTTACATGAATTAGATGAATTAGCTAGGTAGAAATGTTAGATGAATTAGTTTTTTTATACTTTTAGTTATAGATGAATTAGTTTTTTATACTTTTAGTTACATTTGCATACAGAATTTGTTGTCGACGTCAATGATGCATGGCCTGCATCCTCGCCATCGACCCGTTCACGATGGCATCCTGCTTTAGAGGAGCCATGTCTGGGACTGGGCTTCGTCGGGCTGGCACTAGGAGGTGCTACCTTTAGGGGAGCGCCGCTTGGTGAGGAACCCGGTCCTGGGTCCCGTTGTCGACCCGGAGCTCCTTTGGTGGCGTTCGCATGGGCCACTTTCGGTGCGGAGGAAGCTGGCCCCGCCGGACGTGGTACGTCGCCGTGTCAGGGAGGAGGACGAGCACGTCCGTCGCTACATGACTGCGTTGGACGTCAGGTTCTCCAATACCTGGCAGGTTCTTCGGGGATCTCACCCGAGCTATGATCATGTGATGGTTCCTTCTCTTTGGTCTCCACCGCCCGCGCCTCAGGAACCGCGAGTGAACTAGATTATTCGATAGTATTCGATCTATATTAGCTAGCTAGTGATGTATTCGATAATATTCGAGACAATGTATTCGAGATTATATGTATTATTTGATAATATTCGAGACGATGTATTCGAGATTATATATATTATTCGATAATATTCGAGACGATGTATTCGAGATTATATTCGATGATGCATATTATGTACTATGATTCAGTTTTTCCTTATTGATTGCATGCATGCATTGTAATTTGAATACTAAATTGCTTTATATTTCTTCTATTAGTTAAATAAAAGCTATGGACAATACCGGCAGAGAAGGAGAGGAGGCCATGTTCAACATCATATGCTCATCCCCTCGCCTAGATGAGTTTGAAGAAGATGACGGCTTGCAATATTTGAACCCTACCGGTGAGGGTTTGATATTTGATGAAGACAAATGAATAGATGCAGTCCAGAACAATGATTATGATGACGAAGAAAATGTTGATCTTGAAATAACAAAGACCGGCGAGGTATATATATATATATATATATATATATATATATATGTATATATATATATATAATATAAGCAAGCATCTGGTGATCGTCACGTGTTTTAAATGATTTGTATATATATTAACGAATCGATCTTTCTTCTTTCAGCCCTCCGAATCGAGCAAATCTTCTACAGGCAGCAGGACAGTGTGAGGCCCGGCCAAAAAGTTGAAGGATGGCATAAAGTACAACATGGATGCCATCAAACCTAATGGCGAACAAAGCGAGCCTAAGAAGAATGCGAGCAATTTCATTCGTCAGTGTGCAGTTCTTATGAAGGACCACATCTCGATATCCTTTCAAGAATGAAAAAGGCCAGCAAAGGAACATCCAGATCTTACTTTTGTCGATCAAAGAGCAAAAGATCTACTTTGGGAATCTCTCATGTCACATTTCACTCTACAAGATCATTTCACAGATGCAGATGTGCAAAAAGTCAAGGACGCTACTCTTAGGGAGACGGAGGTAGCATTCAACAGCCACAAGAAAAGTATATGGGCCAAGTACGTCGAAGGAGGAAAGAAGACTCCAGAATTCAAGGGAACACAGGAGAAGCAAAGAGATCACTGGCCCGCTTTCATGAAATTCAAGGAATCGGAATTAGCTCAGGAACGGTCGAGAATAAACAAGATCAATGCCGCGAAAAAGGAGCATTACCATAAGCTGGGGCTAGGTGTCTACGTGGTGGCCCGGCCTAAGTGGGATAAGGCTGAGCAACAGATGGTGTATGCAGGGGTCATTCCAGTTACATTGAGCTGGCCCCCCGGGTCCAAGACTTGGTTCTATATGCATGGGAGGATATTGGACCCAAAGACAGGCCAGGTTTTGGAGAAAGGCAAGTCCTAAAGGAGCCCACCTCAAAATACTTGTTGCAATAGAAGAGGCTCGAACGGGGGTGTTCACGCCCAACAGAGAGAACGACGAGCTTATGGGCGCCCTGGGAAATCATGAACACCCGGGAAGAACACGAGGCAAAGGCGTTGTTCCGTGGTATGAGGGGTTTGCGGACTGGAACGCCGACTACAGAAGCCGTGCGAGAAAGATGATGGAGGAGGAGAAGAAGAGGAAGTTGGAGGAGGAGCAGAGGAAGCAGGAAGCAGAATGCCTTAAAGGCCTAGAATCAGTGCACGCAGAGTTGGCACTCCAATTCCAGCGGTAGCAGCAGCAGATCGACTCACTTAGCCAGGAAAGGGGGTCTCAGCAGCGGCAGCAGCTAGCGGATCCAGCATTGGATAGCACTGTCACATCCATGTTGAGAAGCAGCTTGGGTTCCGCCCCGGGCGATGAGGCACTGCTGGATAGATACCATGTGGATGACATCATGGATAACACTAATTGTGAGCTACACTTCAAAATGAAGAACATATCCATGAAGGTGGCGGGCGTCGTTGCTTATACAAATCCCCCTGAAGCAACCTTCCATTGCAACCCGATTCCAGCTGGCTATGCTCGTGTCGTGGTTGATGAAGTGGTGACACAATATTCAGGGCTAGAGCTTGACATTCCTGGAGGTGACGACAAGCACACACTAGGAGAGGCCATACATCGTATCATTCTATGGAGAAAGGATTGCATCATCTTTCCAAGGCTACCGATACCATGTCAGCTGACTCCTCCTCGAAGTCTGCCACCGCGTCAGCAGACTCCCGCTCCTCCAAGTCATCAGCCACCGCCTCAGTAGAGTCCTGCTCCTTCAAGTCCGCCAACGTGTCATGCCACTCCTGCTCCTCCAAGTCCGGCACCGTGTCAGGTCATTCCTCCTCCTCCAAGTCAGGCACCACGTCAGCCGTCTCCACCGCCTAAGCAACGGTGGAAGAGAGTCGTCGCAGCTATGGTGGCTAGCGGTACAAGTAAAGGTACAGGAGGCAAGAGATACCAATTTGGCCCAAGCCTTGCGCCTCTTCCGAATAGGCCTTATGACATGACTGTGGAGGAAAACGAAGACGAAGTGCAAGCCCAAGTGAGGGCCCGTTTTGGACCGAAACCACCGCGGCCGCCAAAGGCGAAATTGCCTGAGCATGTCGTTGACCACTTCATTCATATGGCTCGAGCACCAGCTCCCAAGCCTAGGGACTCAGACTATGAGCACCAAATCAGGAAGGCATATAGCGCACAAAAGAATGAGTCGAGCTCGAGCTCCAGCCAAGCAGCTGCCAAAAAAGTGGGGAAACTGTTCCCCGGCTGGGAGAATAGGCGGTGCAATCGATCCCCCCGCTCATTCCTTGTTCTATTCATTACCTGTAATTATCCTCACTATATTATCTTCTGTGGTATTATGCAGAATGAAGATGTTTGAAATGAAAAAAGCTGGATGCTTGGCATTGGGTTCATTGACCCAAATATCATTAATGAAAAGACATGGTCACAAGAATATGAATGACCATACACAGAGAAAAGCTTGCTAGAGTTCTTGAAGCAAAAATACTAGTTCCTTCCAACTTCGGGTGAGTCACACTGTCTTGTACTACAAATTTTGTTTTTGCTTACTAGTTGGATGTTAATAAGTGTATAGGGTTTAGGGTAGTTGATGAGTTATGCACATGCCCGCTTAATTATACATGCAAATGTGTGTGCATGAAGTTACCACTGGATCTTGTTAATCATTGAAGTTGACAAGGGGAAAGTTCAAGTACTGGACTCACAACTTAAAAATGATACTGAATACGAAATCGTGAAGGGGTTGGTCAACAGGTAATTTCAATCATTATCGAACTATATGTCGGCCTCTTTAGTTCGTCATTTCCTGATATCAACTAATTAATAACTTCTTTATTCATTTTCTTTGTCGGCGGGCAGGGCTTGGCAAAAGTTCATCAAACGGGTTGATGGCCCATGGAAAAAAGAGCTTAAATGGATTTGACCCAAGGTAATTAATTAAATCGCTAGTACCATCTAGCTACCATCTCTTTAATTCTAGTTTCAATACCACTAATTATCATGCTTGACTAATTATTATCTGATTAAATTTTATTCTCATAAAGGCCCTGAAGCAGGCGTCGGGGACTGATTTATGTGCATTCTACGTTTGTGAGAACATTCGCAAGATGACTACCGAAAGGAGCAGAACTGATAGAGACCAATGGGTACGTTTGCCAGAACACTATTCATAATTTTTACATCATTATCTAATATATATACACACAACTAATAATACATGTAAATTTTGATCTCTTCTTTAAAGATGAAGGAGATGCGGGATCGGCTCCTATCGGAGGCTCGCGTACGAGCACTTCAAGAGGAAATGGCAGGATTTTTGCTCGACCAGGTCATAGATCCCAAAGGAGAATTCCATTACCAGATACCGCAGTAACGCCTCCATGTAATGATCTACAAATTGTAGGAGAGATTGTATATACCAAATTGTATATATACATGTGTATGTGTGAATGGTGGTGCGAGACATTCGATGATAGGTGATAATCTTGGTTTCGTCCCGCTTCAATTAATTTCACGTACGCTATTTGGTTTCATTACTTGCCGCCTATTTCGGCCCAACGGAGAAAGCCCACCTGGCGGCGCATTGAGGCCCAGATCCGGAGAGCTAGAAAAAAATAAAATTGCTGATGTGAGGGTTTGATCTCATAACCTGCAAACCGACCACACACAGTTTGTCCAACTGACCCAGCTAGAAATATGAGAGAATTTTTTTCTCCCGTTACAATGCACGGGTCCTTTTTTGTCCAACTGACCCAGCTAGTCTATTCTGCTAATATTAGCAGAATAACTATTCTGATAACACTTCCGCACAGCACGCTCAATGGAAGTGCGCGTCATTATCTGAACCAAGCGTGTTGCAGTACTCAGGCGAGTGAACTTCCCCGTCGCAAAAAACTGCACCTTGTGTTTTTTCGGTGCCTTTTTGCTCTAGTTTTTTAACCGTTTTTCGAAATGTGACGTGTAATATACCATTGAAAAGCTATGGATTAGGTGCAACTTTGCCATGTTGAACACTTTTCGAGATTCCTCATAGTTTAAGAGCAGTTTTGAAAATGGTGCGGCCCACAACGAGTGGCAGCGAGCGTTTTTTCGCTTTTTTTCTAAACCGCTTGTCGGAATGAAGCAAATGATACACTGTTGGATAGATATCGTCGAGGCGCATCTTTTTTATAACTATTTTTTCTCTAATTCGTTACAGTTTAAGATCAGTTTCAAATTTACTAAATCGCGGAATTCTGTTTTTCAAATTTTTTCAAATTTTCGGTACTGTTTTCGCTCTAGTTTTTTAACCGTTTATCGAAACAAGGCGTGTAATATAGCGTGGGGAAGCTATGGACGAGGCGCAACTTTCATATGTTGAAATGTTTTTGAGATTCCTTATGGTTTTAAGTTAATTTTGAAAATCATGTGGTGAATGACGAGTGGCAGTGGCCGTTTTTCATGAAATTTTTACAAACCGCTGGTCGGAATGATTCAAACGATATGCCATTGGAAAGATATCGACGAGGCGCAACTTTTTCATGTAGATCTCTCTCTCTCTAATTCTTTACAGTTTCAAAGGAATTCCGAATTTACCGAAATGCGAACACTCTGTTTTTCGCGATACCCAAATCGACGTGGGTACTTCATCCGACTGAAAACCGCACTGCATCAGATGGGTAAGATAACTACATGGTTTCTTTTATTCAAACATATTTTTTTCAAGGACGAGAAAGTAGAGTGCACTTCACAACGGGTGTAAATGAACCACAACACTATCAAGAAGTGAACCGCATTACTTTTTTCGCTTCCGTAACAAAAATTTTGCACTTATGGGATGAACAACATCATACGGCCGACCGCACTACTTCAGAATGAAAACCGCACTGCATCGGATGGGCAAGCGAGCTGCATAATTTCTTTTGTTGGACGTTATTTCTCTTATACGAGTTTTTGTCTTTTTTTAAGTTTTTTTATGAACGAGAGTGGACCGCAGAGACTAGGGGCAAGTGAACCACATCATATATCGAAGTAAACCGCATTACCATTTTGTTGTTTCGCTAAATTTTTCACACTTTCATGTTGAGCACAAGTGAACACCATCTCTCTCAAAAGTGAACAACACCTGAGAACCAAACGCACTGCATGTGTTGATGTAGTCGACTGATTTTTGAGACACACAAACAAATTGCACTTCATACATAGGTGTAATGAGCTGCTACACAAATTGGAGTGAACTACTTTTTCCAATCGTCCCAATACCAAAAAAATTGAATTCGCGAAAGAAAGTAAACTATTCATGGGGATTTCTTCACTTTTTCTACAAGCTGAACCACTAAGGGGTTGCAGTGCACTTCTTTCCTTCTTTTTTGTTTGTTAGTCTTCTTCCATATTAAACAATAAAGTCAAAAACATCCTTCATTAATATTTTTTCTATTTTTGATTACGGGACGCTTCCTGTGCACCTGCGCACTACACGGCGTCGTGCAGCGGACTGCAGTGACTCGCAGCAGGATATGGTACACTACCTGAAACTGCACGAGCACAAACGCCTTGATGCAGGCGCGCCTTTGCCGGTTGAAAGGATCGATATGGTTGACTAGAGGGGGGTGAATAGGCAACTAACAATTTTTAACTTTTCTTTACCAAATTAAACTTTGCATCAAAGTAGGTTGTCTAGATGTGCAACTAGGTGAGCAACCTATATGATGCAACAACAACAAACAAACAAACAAACAAGAGAAGTAACACTAAAGAGCTTGCACAAGTAAAGGTAAGAGATAACCAAGAGTGGATCCAGTGAAGACGAGGATGTGTTACCGAAGTTCCTTCCTTTTAAGGGGATGTACGTCTCCGTTAGAGCGGTGTGGAGGCACAATGCTCCCCAAGAAGCCACTAGGGCCACCGTATTCTCCTCACGCCCTCACACAATGCGAGATGCCGTGATTCCACTATTGCTGCCCTTGAAGGCGGCGATCGGACCTTTACAAACAAGGTTGGGGCAATCTCCACAACTTAGTCGGAGGCTCCCAACAATACCACGAAGCTTCACCACAATGGACTATGACTCCATGGTGACCTCAACCATCTAGGGTGCTCAAACACCCAAGAGTAACAAGATCCAATAGGGATAGGTGGGGGAATCAAAAATCTCTTGGTGGAAGTGTAGATCGGGGCCTTCTCAACCACTCCTGAGGAAATCAACAAGTTTGATTGGCTAGAGAGATAGATCGGGCGAAAATGGAGCTTGGAGCATTAATGGAGCTTGAGGGGGAAGAGGTAAGTCAACGGGGAAGAAGGGGACCCCCTTTTATAGTGGGGGCAACAATCCAACCGTTGCCCCACTAAACAGACCCGCAGAGGGCGGTACTACCGCGGGAGACAGGGGTACTGCCGCTGGGTTAAGCGGTACTACCGCTCCCTTCAGCAGTACTGCCGCACAGAACGAAAGGCGAAGGGAACGAGGGAACCGGACGGTACTGCCGCGGAGGAAGGGCGGTACTGCCGCAAATGAGCAGTACTGCCGCACTACTACCGTAGCGAGGTACCGCACAATCCGACATAGAAAAAGAACCCTTGAATCGACGCGGTAGGGACATGGCAAGCCAGCGGCAGTACTGCTGTGGAGGCACCGGCGGTACTATCGCTGCGGAGCGGTACTGCCGCTTGTGACCCCTCAGCGGTACTACCACTGGGTACCACGGTACTACCGCTGGGACCCAGACAAAACCCACAAGAAGAGAGAAGATCTCTCCATAGAAGCGGAAGTGCTCGGAGGGTGAGAAGCGGATGTGTACGTTATGATTCCACCCAAACAATACCAAAGCGGACCCCCTCTTGATAGTACGGTGCCCTCTACGCAACTAGTCCACCGAGAAAGAAACGAAAGAGCTACGCCATCTTGAGTGACACTTCGAGGGAAGGAAATCGTCTCGTGCCAAGGATGAATCTCTGAAATGCTCAAAGCACACGATTAGTCTGCAAACACATTGTCATCAATCACCAAAACCACATCGAGAGAGATATGCCTCAACAATCTCCCCTTTTTGGTGGATTGATGACAACTAGGGATTTGCACAAGGAAAAGATATAAAAGAAAGGATACTTAGAACTACAAAATATAGATGGGCTCCCCCTAAATATGTGCACCTAGTAGTGGAGCCTTTGGAATGCAAGACACACACATTTGGATCAACACTCCCCCTATATTTTATAGTCCAACAATTCTAAGCACAGGATATATGAGAGCAGGGTATAAAACAGGATAAACATGCAACTCATAAGATACTATAGTACTGAATAGACATAAGTAATAAGGTAGCGATAGGGTAGCATATGTCTCACACCATATGTCTAGAACTTAGGTCTTACTGGCACAAAACCAAACCAAACAAAGACAACGAGAAAATAAAAGACACAAAGACACACTCGCAACACGGCAATGACACAAATCCCTAAACTATCTCCCCATTTGGCATCGAGACACCAAAAGGGCAAAGAGAGATGCTGCGGCTCCAGGTGATGGCAAGTTGAGGATCTCGAACATCACATCTCAGCATGATCATCTGCATCTTCATCGTTGGTCGGAAACTGCTCAGCGTCTGAATCGGTCCAAGGGCAATGCTGGTGAATCCGTTCCTCCTCTTCAGTGATCTGTCCCTTAGAACCACTAACAACGGTTGCACCCAACTGACGCATGAGCTCCTTGTGACGCCCCCTGGCCTTCTTCTCTGCCACATGAGTCATGTACTGGCCGTGTGACTCCATGCAGAAGAGCTTCCTCATCTTGTGCTTGAGCTTCTTTACCCAAGAGGGCTCTGTCCCAGACGGCGCATAGTCCTCATCGTCAGCATTAGCCTCAGCCTCAGTCTCAGTCTCCATGGCAGCGGCAGCAGTAGATGGGCCCCTGGGTTTAGGCACTGGGGTGCCCCAATTGTCCTTCCTCCATAGACGCTTGATCTCATGAGAAACCAAGTCTCCAGTTTCTAACATCACTCTGGGATAGACACGTGCCCAGGCCTTCTCAATGAGCCTCATGATGAATGGACCATATATCGGGCACTTGTGCTCAGAAACGGTAGAGAGAAGTTCAGACCACATCACATGAGAAATGTCTAGGCTCTCTCCAGTGTTTGCTTCCTTCTCATGCTGGCAGAAAAGAAGCATGTCCATGAGATAGGAGTGGACCATATCCAGATTCCCGATGCGAGGGAAGAGAGTCTCACGGAAGACACGATGAAGAATGTCCAGATAGGCAGACAGCTCTTCTTAGTCACTGGGTTAACCTTCACAGTATAGTAGGGCCAAAGGGCTTGCTTGTGAGTGGATGTAGCATTGCGGTGAGGGTGGAAGCCGACTAGAGTCTCAAGCCCGTGATCTTCCACATCAAGTAACTCCATGAAGGCCTGCCACTTGACGGAAAGAAATTTGCCATTGGTCATCCAAGTCAGAGTTATGTCGGCATCAGTTCCAAGATGAACGGTAGCAAAGAATTGAGCCACCAAATCTGCATCAAAATCCTTGTTGAACTGCATGATCCTGAGAATGTTCAGCTGAGAACACATCTGAAGGGCTTCGCCAAAGTACTCAGGGTCCTTCTCCATAGCATCCGTGTCGATGGAGCGTACATCAACATAGAGATTCTTCTTGGCCTTGATCACATCAAAATAGATGGCAAACTGAAAGCGGTTCCAGAACGGGCGGTTGACCAAAGTGGGATCTTGGTCTTCCTCATAGGGGTTGCGGCAACGCTTTGCCCAAAACTCCTTGGCAGTCATCTCAGTCACAGTCTTTCCCTTTGGCTTGTTGGCGGATCTCTTCGACTGCTGAGGTGGTGGTGGAGCACTTGAGGATGCGCCTGCTGGTGGAGGTTGAGTACTAGAGGAACCACATGCTGGCTCTGAGGTGCGGTAGCGCTTTGACGTTGCACGCCCGGGGTTGACACGGCAGACCTGCTGCTCAGGATGATCATCACCTGGAACCAAACACACGACTAGAAGAAACACACGAAAGAAGAGAGCATAAGCCACCAAATGAGACAAAGAGGATCAAGGTGAGGTAGAAAATATTGGAACTGGGCATCCGACGGTAGTACCGCTCGTGCGGCAGTACCGCTCATGGTGAGCGGCAGTACTGCTCAAGGTGAGCGGTAGTACTGCTCAGAATGGGGAACAACGGTTTTCTACTGCCATGGTCAGATCCGGCACTACTGGGATGCCAAATTCAAAAATTTATCCTACCAAACAACAATCCAAAGAGCCTAGAAGCAATCTCCATCCACCACAAGCCTCTTCATTGCCAAAAAACTAGAAAACAATGCCTATTGCCCCTAAGAACTAGATGCAAGATCTAGGCAAAGAGAAACCGAGAATGGAGGCAATACCGGCATCCATGGCTGGAGGACAAGATGGAGAACGACTCCACCGGAGGAAATGGAGAGAAGCGGCCGGAAAACGGCGGCCAGCCGGTGCCCTCCTGCAGCGAGGCGTCGCTAGAGCGACGAGGAAGACGAGCGAGTGGGGGCGAATGGGTTTGGGGAGAAAATAACTCCCCCGCCCCGATATAACCCCCAGCGCCCGCCCCTCAGCGGCAGTACCGCTGGTGAGGGCGGTAGTACCGCTTAACCCTCATAAGTGGTAGTACCGCAACCGCAGCGGTAGTACCGCTCAGCCGCAAAGAGGACTAGGCAAAAAGGGCTTAACTCTCGAAAAAGAATGAAAAGAAAACGGGAACAAAACACACACACAAAACGACAAAGAGAATGAGAAACACACACCTCTCTAAGAGAGGGCGGTGGCCGAGGCCACCTATGTTTGAGTTTAGAGGTATGGCGCCGCGAAGATTTTAACCTTGGGCCCATGACCATCACTCATTTTGAAGCACAAGTGCCATAAAGAAATGGCTAATGTGAAAGAGTTTGATTAGTTTATGCATTATGAGGGGAGGGAAAGTTCATTGAGAGAACAACACTCCCCCTATGTCCATGCCTACACCTAAACTAGACAACACGTTGAGTGAGGTAGGGTGTGCAGGGGGTCAAGTCACATTGCTCGAATCAATGATATTTAGCTCATGCCTTAACTCGTGAAATCTTGCTTCATCCAAAGGCTTCGTGAAGATATCTGCAAGGTTATCATGAGTGTTGACATAGTTGAGCTCGATCTCCCCTCGCCTAATGTGATCCCGGATGAAGTGATACCTAATCTCAATATGCTTTGTCTTGAAGTGTTGCACCGGGTTGAGGGAAATCTTGATGGCACTTTCATTGTCACACCAAAGAGGCACTTTGTCACAAGTGACAACGTAATCCTTTAAAGTTTGCCTCATCCATAAAAGTTCTGCACAACAACTATCGGCAGCCACATACTCCGCTTCCGTGGACGAGAGAGACACACAACTTTGCTTCTTGGAAGACCAACTTACCAAAGAGCAACCAAGAAACTGGCACCCTCCGGAAGTGGACTTCCTATCCACTTTGTCTCCCGCCCAATCCGAGTCCGAATAACCTACAAGCTTGAAATTTTCTCCTCTTGGGTACCACAAGCCAAAGTTTGGGGTATGAGCCAAATATCGAAAGATTCATTTGACCGCCACATAGTGACTTTCCTTAGGTGCGGCTTGAAACTGTGCACAAATTCCCACACTCAACATGATATCTGGTCTAGATGCACAAAGGTAAAGCAAGGAGCCAATCATGGAGCGATATACCTTTTGATCCACCGCTTTACCATTGGGATCAATGTCAAGTTGGCACTTGGTGGGCATGGGAGTGGACGCCGGCTTGACATCACTTAGCTTGAATCTCTTAAGCATGTCTTGAGTGTATTTGGCTTGGTTGATGAAAGTTCCTTCTCTCCTTTGCTTCACTTCGAACCCGAGAAAGAACTTCAACTCTCCCATGGAAGACATCTCAAACGTAGTCGATACCCTCGACTTGGGAGTAGCCTTGTGCTACCAAACGAGCCTTGTTGCGAATGATAATCCCATGGGCATCTTGCTTGTTCTTCAATATCCACTTGGTTCCAATGACATTGTGGTTCCCCGTTGGTCTTGGCACCAATCTCCACACTTTGTTGCGCTCGAAGTTGTTGAGTTCTTCATGCATGGCATTGAGCCAATCCGGATCTTCGAGTGCCTCATAGACCTTGTGGGGTTCGACACAAGAGACAAATGCGTGATGTTCACAATAGTTTGCTAATTGTCTACGAGTGCTTACCCCCTTTCTTAAGCTTCCAAGCACATTCATCATGAGATGATCCTTGGTGGAGAGCTTGGAAGCAACCTTGGCGGCACGACGCTCCAATTCCTCCTCGGGGGTGAGACAAGGAGTGGTCACTTGATCATCTTGAGCGTCGTCTTGAGCTTGTTCTTGATCATGTGGGACTTGATTTTGAACTTGCTCGGAGGAGGGAGCTTGACCTTGGGCATCACTTGATGTTACAACACCATCTTGAGATTGATCTTGCCCTTGGTCTTGTTCTTGAGGTTGAGGGCCCTCACTTTGTTCTTCGGAAGCGTGTGGGTCTTGGGTTGGTGAAGGTTCCACTTGAGTAGAACATTGTCCTTCTCCTTTGGCCACAAGGGGTTCCTCAATGGGTAGGATATGACCAATACCCATTCTTCTTATGGCTTGGGGAGGAATTTCATCACCTACATCACAAGTACCACTTTGCTCCACTTGGGAGCCGTTATTCTCATCAAACTCCACGTTACACGTTTCCTCAATAAGTCCCGTGGACTTATTGAGAACATGGTAAGCATGGGAGTTTGTAGCATGACCAACAAATATGCCCTCATACGCTCTAGCCTCAAATTTAGACAAACGACACCTTTCTTGAGAATGAAGCACTTACACCCGAACACTCGGAAGTACTTGAGGTTGGGCTTGTCACCGGTGAGTATCTCATATGGAGTCTTGTTCATGCCCTTGCGGAGGTAGAGCCAATTAGATGCATGGCATGCGGTGTTGATGGCTTCGGCCCAAAAGTTGTATGGAGACTTGAACTCCGCCATCATGGTCCTTGCCGCATCCATCAACGTTCGGTTCTTCCCCTCTGCTACACCATTTTGTTGAGGGGTATAGGGTGCGGAATATTGATGCTTGATTCCCTCATCACTTAAAAACTCATCCAAGGTGTAGTTCTTGAACTCGGAGCCATTGTCACTTCTTATTGTCAAAATCTTTGCATTGTGTTGTCGTTGAGCTTCATTTGTAAAGTCGATGACGGTTTGTTGGGTCTCGCTCTTCCTCTTGGAGAAATATACCCAAGTGTATCTTGAATAGTCATCCACAATCACCAAGCAATACTTTCTACCCCCAAGACTATCAAAGGATGGAGGTCCAAAGAGATCCAAGTGAAGGAGCTCCAAAGGCCTCTTCGAGTAGATGATAGTCATGGGAGGGTAAGCCTTCTCATGTAGCTTTCCTTCAATGCAAGCACTGCAAGCACGATCTTTGGCAAAACTAACATTTGTTAGTCCACAGACATGGTCCCCCTTGAGAAGACTTTGCAAAGATCTCATATTGACGTGGGCTAAACGGCGATGCCAAAGCCATCCCATGTCAACTTTAGCCATTAGGCATGTCGCAGTCTTAGTGGGTCGCTTCGAAAAGTTAATCACATAGAGACCATTCTCGACATGCCCAACAAAGGCTACTTTAAGAGTCTTGCTCCACAAGAGGGCCACGGAATCAATATCAAAGAAAGTGGCAAAGCCCATGAGTGCTAGTTGACGAACGGAAAGTAAATTGTATGCAAGGGACTCAACAAGCATGACCTTCTCGATCGTAAGATCATGAGAAATGACAACTTTGCCAAGTCCCAATACCTTAGAAGACGAGGCATCACCCCACTCAACATTGGTGGGCATGGATGGAATCTTTTGCACGTCCACCACCAAGTCCTTGCTTCCGGTCATATGATTAGTAGCTCCACTATCGAGCAACCATGATCCCCCACCGGAAGCAAACACCTACAAGAGATCAATGCTTGGTTTTAGGTACCCATTTTGTAATGGGTCCTTTGATGTTAGTAACAAGGGTCTTAGGAACCAAAATATACCATTCAATGTACTCATAATAGAACCAACAAATTTGGCATAAACATGCCCATCTCTAGCACGGCGCAACACATAAGAAGGGTTAAAGTCGCCGGCCTTGTTGGGAAGGGGAGCGTTTCCCTTCTTGGCACCACTACCCTTCATGGAGTTTTTCTCCTTCTCCTTAGTAGCACCCTCACCCTCCCTCACAAAGGTTTACTTGAGAGGAGGAGGTCGTTTGGCCTTGTCATTCTTCTTCTTGTTCTTGGACTTGGACACGTACCCAATCCCTTCCTTGGCCACAACTCCCTTTTCGTTGGTCAAGAGGTCGTTGAGGCTCTTCTCGCCTTGTATGCAAGACATAAGACCTTTCTCAAGTTGCACCTTTAGCTTAGAGTTCTCCTCAACAAGATGCATATGCTCACAACACGGGTTAGTAGCATTTGCATTATCAACTAACATCATATGAGGAAAGGTGGCTTTCTCCTTGGTTAGCTTTACTTGGAGTTGATCATGAGACTCTTTGAGGGTAGCATGAGCACCCTTCAAGACCTTGTGAGCCTTGTCAAGTAGATCAAACTCCTCTTTGAGTCTAGCAAGATCAACCCCAAGTTTGGCCTTCTCGGAGTTTAGCACACGAGAAACCACGAGAGCATGATCAAAATCTTTCTTTAACTTAGCACGATCATCGTTGTATGACTCCTCAAGATCCAAACGAAGACCACACTCTTCCTCAAGAGCATTGGAAAGATCCGAAATCTCATCGGCATAGTCACGACTATGCCCCTCCATCTTGGAGATGGTATCTTCATGAGACTCGATCACGTCATTGGCTTCACCAAGTTGATCCAAGAGAGCAACAAAATGCTTCTTGGATTTACCCTTGAGTTTACCCATAAAGGACTCAAACTCATTTTCCTCCACATTAGATCCCTCACATTCATCAATGCAATCCGTCAAGGAAGGATTATTAATGATGGTGGTTTTGATGTTGGGAGTTACCTTGTTGGTGGCTTTAGCCATGAGGCACTTGGCGGTGATGTTCTCATTGGGTGAGTCGAAGAGAGATAGTCATGGAGTTTTTGCAATGGCAACGGAGGCCATGGCAACCGACTCACCATCTTCATCATCATCATCATCATCCTCATGGTACTCTTCTTGAACCACCAATGCCTTGTGAGGGGTTTTCTTGATGAAGTTGCTCTTGTTGGAGAAAGACTTGGATTTGTCCTTTCGAATGAGCTTGCCACCATTGTCTTCCCTCTTCTCATACGGGCACTCCGTAACAAAATGACTCACATTGCCACAATTGTAGCAAGTCCTTACATGTTGCTTGCTCTTCGTGCCACTTGAGTTGTTCTTGTTGAAGTTTGGCCTTGAGTTTTTCTTACTCCAAAATTGCCTTGAAGCAAGTGCCATGTGTTCATGATAGGCATACTTTGTATCTTCGGGGTTGCTTTCCTCTTCTTCCTCTTCTTCTTCTTCAACGCAAACCTTGGCCTTCAATGCAAGGTTGGGCTTCTTTGCCCTTTGAGAACGAAGCACCGCATTGTCGGCGGTCTTGTCCAAGATGTTCATAGCCACAAACTCATCCAACACTTCACTTGAGGTCAAAGTGTGGAAGTCTGGCCTTTGACAAATGACGGAGGACATGGCCTTGTGGTAAGGCATCATTGCCTTGAGGAATTTGCGCTTGATCCAATTGTCATTCGTGTCCTTTCTCCCGTGATCTCGGAGTGAGACCGCGAGCTTGGTTACTCTTCGATAAAGATCACGAGGTTCTTCATCTTCTTTCATTGCAAACTCATCGGCTTCATCTTGCACTACTTCATAGTTGGATCATTGAATGCTTGCGCTTCCCCGGTAGAGAGAGATAACACAAAGCCATGCATCTTTGGCCAAGGCGAAGGGCCGAAGGTGAGGTAGATCTTCGGGTGGAATTGCATCTTGAATGATAAAGAGAGCCTTCTCATTGAATTGATTATCCGCGGCTTCTCGAGGAGTGAAGTTGCTTGGATCATGCGGATGGAAACCTTCTTAAATGATTCTCCAAAGATTAGCGTTCACATGATTTAAATGACACTTAAAGTGATAAACCCAAGAATCGAAGTCCTCATTTTTCACAATCTTAGGGGGAGGACCGGCATGATTCAAATGGGTGGAAGGAACCGGTCCACCATAAACAAGTGGTGGTTCCACATGAGCAAAGATGCCGGTGCCATTCTTACCACTAGAAGAAGGAGCCTTTTCACTACTAGCTTCCCCCTTGTCGGAGAAAGCATCCGTCACCTTGTCAGTGGGAACACCCACTTTCAACGGTGTGGTGGATAGTTTAAGCTCTTCAATGAATTTGGTAAACATGCTTTCAACCTCGGTCGTCAAGGAGGTTTTCAATGTCTCCAAGGCCACATTGAACTCCTCACGAGAGACCGAGGTTCCCCCATCACCCGTAGACGAGATCGGACTCACACCAGAGTGTTCCTCCACACCGTCTATGGTATCAACCATACTCTTCGGACGACAAAGTCCTTAGTAAAGAGACGAGGCTCTGATACCAATTGAAAGGATCGATATGGTTGACTAGAGGGGGGTGAATAGGCAACTAACAATTTTAAACTTTTCTTTACCAAATTAAACTTTGCATCAAAGTAGGTTGTCTAGATGTGCAACTAGGTGAGCAACCTATATGATGCAACAACAACAAACAAGCAAGCAAGCAAGAGAAGTAACACTAAAGAGCTTGCACAAGTAAAGGTAAGAGATAACCAAGAGTGGATCCGGTGAAGACGAGGATGTGTTACCGAAGTTCCTTCCTTTTAAGGGGAAGTACGTCTCCGTTAGAGCGGTGTGGAGGCATAATGCTCCCCAAGAAGCCACTAGGGCCACTGTATTCTCCTCACGCCCTCACACAATGCGAGATGTTGTGATTCCACTATTGGTGCCCTTGAAGGCGGCGACCGGACCTTTACAAACAAGGTTGGGGCAATCTCCACAACTTAGTCGGAGGCTCCCAACAATACCATGAAGCTTCACCACAATGGACTATGGCTTCGTGGTGACCTCAATCGTCTAGGGTGCTCAAACACCCAAGAGTAACAAGATCCACTAGGGATAGGTGGGGGAATCAAAAATCTCTTGGTGGAAGTGTAGATCGGGGCCTTCTCAACCACTCCCGAGCAAATCAACAAGTTTGATTGGCTAGAGAGATAGATCGGGAGAAAATGGAGCTTGGAGCATTAATGGAGCTTGAGGGGGAAGAGGTAAGTCAACGGGGAAGAAGGGGACCCCCTTTTATAGTGGGGGCAACAATCCAACCGTTGCCCCACTAAACAGCCCCGCGGAGGGCGGTACTACCGCGGGAGACAGCGGTGCTGCCGCTGGGTTAAGTGGTACTACCGCTCCCTTCAGCGGTACTGCCGTGCAAAACGAAATGCGAAGGGAACGAGGGAACCGGACGATACTGCCGTGGAGGAAGGGCGGTATTGCCGCAAATGAGCGGTACTGCCGCACTACTGCCGCAGCGAGGTACCACACAATCCGACACAAAAAAAGACCCCTCGAATCGACGCGGTAGGGACCTGGCAAGCCAGCGGTAGTACTGCTGCAGAGGCACCGGCGGTACTACCGCTGCGGAGCGGTACTGCCGCCTGTGACCCCTCAGCGGTACTACCGCTGGGTACCACGGTACTACTGCTGGGACCCAGACAAAACCCACAAGAAGAGAGAAGATCTCTCCATAGAAGCGGAAGGGCTCGGAGGGTGAGAAGCGGATGTGTACGTGATGATTTCACCCAAGCAATACCAAAGCGGACCCCCTCTTGATAGTACGGTGTCATCTACGCAACTAGTCCACCGAGAAAGAAACGAAAGAGCTACGCCGTCTTGAGTGACACTCCAAGGGAAAGAAATCGTCTCGTGCCAAGGATGAATCTCTGAAATGCTCAAAGCACACGATTAGTCCGCAAACACGTTGTCATCAACCACCAAAACCACATCGAGAGAGATATGCCTCAACACCGGTGTAGCTCCTGCAACAGAGAAGATTAGGAGTGCCCACCTAAGGATCCCGCCGGCAGACAGATTCAGAGTGAGGGGGAGCTTGATGGAAGTGGTGGATAATTACCTATCATGCCGGGGCGAACCGCAAGTGCGCACGCACCAAACTGCACACAGAGCGCGACCGGAACCAAATGCAGAGTGAAGAAATCGCGCTGCCGTGCCAAGCGAACCGCACGGGGGAGCAGAGGAGTGGTCTAGGAGGCTGTTGGCTGCCGGTGAACTACACGACATCCCCGTCAAAGAGAGGATGAGCACACACGGGGCACGATGGGGATGGAAATGGTTGCGCTGCAGACCAGCCCACAATGCCCACTTCTGAAGAGGTAGAAGGTGAGCAGGGTGAGGCAAGATGACAGAACTCCAGGCTCCTGAGGAGAAGAAAACCTTCCAGGTGCACTGCAACATCGGGTGAGCCAAACCCCGACGAGAAGTGGGGCTAACTGCACCCGCATGTGCCACGGTCGAGCTGCACTGCACGCCATGCTCAATAGCACTGCATGATGTGCTCGTTGGAAAGGGACACCACACCAGCCGCTCTTCAGCTTGTCGACCTCGTTCGTGGACTGCACGGGTGCGGTCGCCGGGCTGCAGGGAAGGGGCGCCCATACCCTGTCACTGTTCCGATACGCTGCGGATGAAGTGAGCTGCAGTTTGAATAAAAAATCACCCGTACGGACGAAGTGAGCTGCATAGCTGAAGGTAGTGAGAAGAGAGGGGAGCGGGACGGCGTGGATAAGCACAGCTCCTCCGCGGGACTGTCTAAGGGCGGTGAACTGTAAGCGCGTCGTCGGCGGACTGCAACGGCACGCTGCCGCTGGAAGTCATGGGAAGGGAGGGCCAGGCGAGATCTTGCCGTCATGATGCTCGTCAATGTGTGGAGGGACCGCCATGGGATCTGCAGTGGAAAGCAGCCACCGCCACATCGACCTGGCCTCCTTCCATCTGATTCCCGCAGGGGCGGTGTGGATCCGGGGTTAGGCGAGGTTTGGCCGGCGCCGCCGGCCGTGCTGATTTCCAGGAGGAGCATGACCCCGTGTCGCCGCGCCATGTACATCCACCGCCCAGTCGAGATCCAGCCCTTAGCACGCGCAGGGGTATGTTTTGCCGGCCCGGATCCGTCGCCTTGAGGTGGAAGAAGGTGGGGAGGGGGACGACTAGTGCAGGGCGTCGGCGGTGGAAGAAGCCGGATGCTGGTGGGGCGGTGCCGGCGAAGGAAGAAGCCGGGTGGTGTGGGACGACGCGGCATGGCAGGGCACAAGGTGGATCGGGGGGACGGGAATCGTGGCAGTGGGGTGCGCCGGAGTAGGCAGGTAGGGTTTGGTGGGAGGAATCATGACAGTGTGGTGGGGGGAGACGAAGGTGGGTGGGTGGGTGCGAGGGAGATGTGGGAGGAGTGGGGGTGGCCGGGTGTGTCTAGGCAGCCAATGTAATTTTACTTCAACACAAACGTTAGCTGGTCGCCCACCCCCCAGATGTCAAAAGGAAAAAAAACTAGCCCACTCCCCCGGTCCGTTCCTCTCTCCCTCCGGCTCTGGTGCTTCACATCTCATCATTGCGGCGGAGGCAGCGGCAGCGACGGCACCGCACGGACGACCTGGCAGCGAGGACTACCTCTCTCGCGCGTGGAGTAGTTCCCTTTCCTCTCTCATGCGGTAGCAACTGAGGCGCTATGGATGGTGCAAGATCCGGGCGAGCTCGGTAGGACAACGGCGTTCTCCGGCGTCCCTCTCCAGCGTCGACGGTATTATCGCCAGTAAGACCAGCCTCCTCCTATTCTTCCCCTATCCTCCTCCATAAACTTCTGAATTTCTGGGGTTAGGGTTATTGGTTTTTGGGAGCAGTGTGGGGAAAGAGGAAGAAGACCAAGAAAGGAAAGGAAAATGAGAAGCTCGGGTGATGGAGGTAATTCTGGAGAAGAGCTCCTGGTGGTGGGATCAATTCAGGGAGGAGGTGGATATCATAGCGGAGGAGATGAAGGGTGTGTCGATGACATAGAAGAAGAGGAGGAGCTTAAGGCTGCGGAGAAAAAGGAACAACAGCAGAGTATCAGACTTCGATCTAGCTGAGGTCAACTTTTGTTTTCACGGGACATGTGGTCCTCTCTCTGATTTTTCTTTTGTCTAAATTTCACGAATTTTAATCCTGAAGTAAACAAATGATGGTTCTGACTTAATGGAATGTTAGTGGTTATGTACATAAAGAATCAGCCTGTACCTAGGTGACAATGCTAATTCTCTGTAAATTTGTGTTAATCGAAATTTTCACATACATACGAGCAATATTTCTTCACTATAAGAATATTCACCTTACGAGGATTTTTGTTGTATGCTATTCTTAAGATATGATTTGTATTGGTGATGCTAGCTTTATGTTTTTTGAATTTATTAGGCAAACCAATAATTGAAATTCTGCCAAGAAATCTAGGAGCAGAAGAAGATGTATGCAAGGGACTTGGAGACAAGGCAATGGTGCGCAGGCGGGAAAATCATTGTTCTAATTGGTTAGGATTGGAGTTCGACTGCTATTGAGTTTATTATATCAAAGTTGGTTGCATCAGTCACTTCAGGAGATGGTCATGTGCGCTAGGAAATTAGCTTGATTTGGAGATACTACAATGAAGCGTAGCTAGCTGGACTATGCAGTTACCTAATTGGAATTCACAACTAGTGCCTTCGGCAATTCCAACAAAGCTGGGATTCAGTATAAAGCAAACAAATTTTCTTGTTAGCAAACATTGTTGTATTTTGGAGTTTATTAAGCCATCGACAGAAAATGAATAACGCGATTCAGATTAAGGAGTGTTTACAAGTTGTGTGCTCATACAAGTACATGCTTTAGGTGTACGTGAATCTTTAAGCTGTTCCTTTCTAGGACAATTTCTAAGACTATTTTCCTTTTACCCAAAGGTTTTGAAGCTTTGGGTGCCTGCGGCCGGCTCAATAGGTGGCATCAGCAAGTGCCGGCCGGCCTTGGCACTACTGCGGGTGGTTATATGGTGCGCGGAGCACACCAGTGGGCTTCAACGTCGGGGTACAGTGGCGAGCTAAATCCTGAGTCCAGCTAGGCTTTTTTTGGTTCAGGTTTTGTTACTGTTTTCCATTCGGGATTTTGTGGTTGCCAAACCTAGCATTTGCAACTGTTTGTTTCAGAAATTCATGTCCCAACATCAAATTTTGATACGTAAGGAAATCCTGCCAACAAATCGATTTTATGGGCTTACTAGTCAGATGAATACTTTCTATTTTATTCAGGGATACATTCAGCATGCTTGTGAGGTACTCATTTTTTAGGTCCAGTTAGAAGTGTTGCTTGATTTGTCGCCCAAGTTTCATATTCTAATGATGCTCCTTCACTTCAATATAGCGTTGGCATGTAGGATGAATAGCTATGCAAATTATCATGCACAAATTAAAAAAATAGCTTCGCTCTTCTTCTGCATGTCTCCAAGGCATAATTTCTGATCTATCATGAGATAATGATTATTTCTTCTTCTTTCTTATCATGCGGCTAGTTGCTATGAAAATTTAACACATACATCAGCCTTTTGTCATTGAAACAAAATCATATCTGCCAAGTTTCTACATTCCGTCGAAGCTTGCAGATTTACCATCTAAGTTGGCACATTTATTGAAAGAAACCGTAACCATGGATTTTATATGGAAGATCGACATATCATCTTTACATTAGATTCATGTATACTGTAAGGAATTGATTTTGTTCATCTTCATTCCATTTTCCTATCTTGCAAAGCTATCCATTCAAGTATGATCAATTTCTACTCTGTGACTTAATACATTTGTAACACTGGCATAGTGCCATTGACATGCTTTTCTTTTTCGTCCCGTTTAATATTGATTCATCTACATGGTTATATGCATGCCTTTGCATACATTACTTATCCAGTCTGCTATTGATCATCTCCATTTTTCATCCCGTCAGTACGCTGATAGCTTATCC
Source organism: Triticum aestivum (assembly GCF_018294505.1). Classification (NCBI taxonomy): domain Eukaryota; kingdom Viridiplantae; phylum Streptophyta; class Magnoliopsida; order Poales; family Poaceae; genus Triticum; species Triticum aestivum. The sequence goes on from NC_057800.1 coordinate 290,357,492, forward strand.
AGTCAGCTATTGATCATTTCCATTTTTCACCCCGGCAGTATGCCGATAGCTATAATTGAGTCAATAGTTCCAAAATGTTGCTTCATAATTATTTGTCTATTTGGGCAGCACATGGATGGCTTTGGTGGGTTTCATGGCCTTTCCATTCTGAATTGAAGTTGGTCTGAAAATGTCGAACTCTGCCATGGAACACAAAAGATATAACTTACCTTCATATGGTTGATTCTTCTTAGTCTTCCTTTTGTGAAGCTTTGTAGCAATCTTCCTTTTCCTATCTGTAATTCGATTTTCTTAGGAATACTCTCCATTTTCTTAGGAACACGACGTTGTTTCGATGCCTCCAAATGCAGCAGCAACAGAGCAGGAAGAATATCGATGGCAAGGTGAGCGACATCTGGCAGATTGTGAATAGAGGCCACGGAAGGTGGCTGGAACCCCAACATGGCCCCAAAATCAACCACCAACGGGCAGGCGGAGAGGAGGTGACTCGCCGACTGCAGTGGGGCATGGCGGAGTGGGCAACTATTCCACGCTCTAAAATTCAGGTTTATAGCAATGAAAAAGGTGATTTTGTTCCTCAATCATGCTTAACATTTCTTTAGCAAACAAGCACTAGCAGCCCGTTTTCAGATGTGCTTCTTGTTGGTTCATGTAGACATGCCAATGAAGGCCTGGTAAAGAAAAACAGAAAAAATACAGTATATTGGTTTAATTGTTCTCTTGTGTAGACCAAAATTAGCGAGTAAAGGAAATATGATTTTGCTTCCAAATTCTTTCTGCGAGCTTATCCCAGGAATAATGTTTTGTTCCTATTTGAGTTGGAACGTGTGACTTCCGGAGGCTACTCTTCCATCCGATGTTGCTGTTCAACAGCTCTCAAAGGCACAGAGCAAATCAGTCGGGCTTTGACCAGATGTCCATCTCCAGAACCTTGATTCCTAATCCTACAGAGCTCTATTCTGGCAAGTAGTACATGTAATTAGTTCTTGGAGGGTATGCAGATTGAATTGCTATATTGCAGTCTGGACTACTACAATTTGTTGATAACCATGGTCTGGATGTAGATAATTTTGAGACAGCATACTTCTTTCCGTGTGCATATAGGCTACTCTTCCATCCGATGTTGTTGTTCAACAGCTCTCAAAGGCACAGAGCAAATCAGTCGGGCTTTGACCGGATGTCCATCTCCAGAACCTTGATTCCTAATCCTACAGAGCTCTATTCTGGCAAGTAGTACATTTAATTAGTTCTTGGAGGGTATGCAGATTGAATTGCTATATTGCAGTCTGGACTACTACAATTTGTTGATAACCATGGTCTGGATGTAGATAATTTTGAGACAGCATACTTCTTTCCGTGTGCATATAGGCTTTATGGGATTAGTCTCTCTATCATCAGTTCTTCCAGTATTTGATTCAACCCTCTTAAATTCTAATTTAAGCAATTTATCAATCCATCTCATGGGAGAAGATCTGTGTTTGGTTCAGTCAAATGTCTTACATTTCCTTTAAATCTACTACTAGTGTCAAAAACGCTCTTATATTGTGGGACGGAGGGAGTATCTTATTTCTGTAACATTCTGACCTATATATGAGAATTATGTAGCTCCTTTATTATGACAGTAATGATTCACTAAGCTTCTATTGTACCACACGGTCCATTTTATTTCCAGTTGTTGCCACCTCATCTAGATACAGCACCCCCTATTCAGTGAGCTCCTAGGCATGCTTTGTGTTTTAGATCAAACTGTTTTTCTGCAACAAAATTGAAGTGTTGGTCTGGAAGAAAAAATAAGAAGAAATGAACTATATGCTCATTTTCTACCATCTACACTACTATAGCAATTGGTACATGCCAGCGAGCATAATTCAGCATGGGGCACCATTCTGCTTTTCTTAAGAAACAAAGGGTTCTCCCTGGAGGGTCGTGTAATCAGTGTGCTATCTGAGGCCATGTATAGAGTTATAGTTCTGTTTTTCTTGAGAGCTGACCCTGTAAATTCTAGCTCTGTTTTCTTAGAGCTGACATGTAAATTCTTCAATGTTTAAATAAAGTTCAGCCTCAGGCCCTTCAATATAACACCACTCCCCAGACTAAAAGGTGATGTTGTGTTTATATGATAAGAATAAGGTTCTCTTAGGAATGTCATTCAAATAAAAATATAGTGTATAATTGAGGACAAAATTCTAGAAATTGTACCACCAAAAAGATTCCAACTGAGATTTCCATTACATCATCTTTTTTTGTGAAATTCCATCACATCAAATCTAGATAAAAATATAGAGTGAAAAGGAGAGAAAAAATTGAATGCATCACTATCTGTTGTTTCTCTAGGAGCAGAAAAGATCTTCTTTTAAGGAACCGAGTATCGTGTGATGCAGCTCGTGCACATAGAGGTAGTTTGATGCTGAGGTAAAGTTACCGTGCGAGCCTATTGTATCTGACGGCAGTGGTTCGGATGCGCAGACTTAGTAAGCGCCATAACTTTTTTTTGAAGGATAGTTTCTCATAGGACGTAACTTAGTGGCATGCATAATGTAAGACTACCTCTCTCCCTTTTATGCGGCTAACGAATGGTTTCTTTCCTCCCTATAGTAATCTTACCTCAAGTGTTTTTGTTTCTTACGTTTCAAAATTCTGGACGTGGGATAGGCTAGGGTGAGGAACACCCAGGGTGACGAATAGCGCGATCCCAGGAGGTGTTCCTGAGATTCTAAAAACAAAAAGCCCACGAATAGGAACTCGATCCCCAGCCCCGACCCACCTATCGTCCGTCCCCCACCTCCCACTCTCCTTCGATCCCAGACCCCGACCCACCTACCCATCGAAGATCCCGGAGCCACCCGTCACCGGGGACCACCTGCACGCCGCCGACTGGAATCCTGCGCGCTTCCGCCCACCAAGAACCTCGTGCGCCGCCGCCAGTACCAGCACCCTCCCATTCCTCCCCACGATTCGTCCCCCGGCTCCCTCCAATCCAGCGCGCCGCCGGCCTCCATCCGCCAGCTTCCACAGGGCGGCGGCGGCGGCCTCCCCGTCCCCTGGATTCACAGCGGCGGCCTCATTCCCACTGGATCCACGGCGGACACAGCCTCCTCTGCTTCCAACATGGTGACGCCCTCCCTCCCGCGAGTTGCTGGCAAACCACTCGTCGTCACCTGCTGCTGCTCCTGGGTGGTGGTGCGGTCTCCCTGCTTGGTCGTCGTAGGGAGCCTACTGGATGGCTCGCGCGCCTCCCCAACTACAGTGTCAAGGCCGTTCAACATGGCAACCCAAGGTCGTTCAACGTCACAACCCAATGCCATTAAACTCCCATGACGTCCCTCTTCTCTGACTCTGCCGAGGACTGGAGTGCAGCGCCACTGCCTCTGGTGCTTTTCCGTCTCCTCTGAATCCCACTTTGTTCATGTATATATGTGAATGAAGCTTCACTGTATTCATCTTGAACTGTTGCTTACTTGCTATCAAAGGAGTGAAAACATAGCAAGGTAGAGCATGTGGTTGTTTGATCAACTGTTAATTCTTCATGGCCATATGCTTGGTCACTAGCCTGTAGTGGTCCAGTTATGTTTGGACTTCATATACAACCGTCTTTCTTATTTCCCTCTCCACTTTCAGGTTAAAAAAATGAGTTTTTGATGGCTCCATCGAAAAATGTGCACTTGCACTGGAAATATAGGAGACTGGTGATTTGTGGAACTTGAGCTATAGAGAATTGAGGTACTACTTTGTTTCTTGGATGGTTACTGAAAACTCAACCTGCATTACAAAAATTAGGTACCAGAAATGATGAAATTGATTTTGTTAGAGCAATTATGCAAAAGCAAACTTTCATTCATGTTCCTAAATGACATACCTTAATTTATCCAATCTTTCTTTGCTAACATCATTACTTTTTCTTCGTGGCATCCCCCAAACGAGCCGCCCCATCCGCCGCCGCTACAAGCAACCCTGGGATTGCGACGACCTCAGCCATGAGATGCGGTGCTAGAAGTTAGCTTATTTTTTCTCGATGAGGCATTCCTTTCTTATTGTCTGTTTGGTTTGTGAATTTTTGCTACTACTGACAGGGAATAGAACAGCCTTTGAACTTCTATATTTTTGCTCCAGGTGCATGGTATGGCTGCCATCGTCTGCTGCTAGCTACCGTTGCCTCTGCGGTCCGCTGCTAGCTGCCGCTGTAGTCCGCTGCTAGCTTCGCTGCAGTCCACCGCTAGCTCATGCGGGGAGGTGGTGCTGCTCTGACAACTCCTTCCTCGAGCATAGCCAGTCTCCAGCCGCCTCCAACAGCCGCAACCCGCCAGATCCGACAGATGCTCATGCGTGGGAGTGATGTTACTCCGACGAGCTCCTTCATCCCCGAGCAAAGCGCGTAGACAATAGCCTCCTTCCTCTCGTTCCCTCTTCCATCTGCCAAGCACAATTCCGGCGAGCTTGTCGACCAGTGAGTCCTATTGCCGCTGATGCTACTATTGATCACCATCGCGTGGCTATAGAGCATCCATGGAAGGTCGACTAAAATTGTCATCGCAGGTCGAGTAATAGTGGCAGCGACAACACAGCCACACGTGGCTAAAAATGCATGGTGATAATTGAAAGTCTGAGCGTGAGAGAGTTTTCGGAGCACATGTTTTCTGTTTGCTGCAAAAACACAAAAAAGTTGGCCATGTGTGTTGGCCATATGCCCGTGAGACTGAAAACTGTTCTCATTTCATGTCAGCCAAAAGAGAAATTGTGGATGTGTTGTGCGTGTGCGTATGCGCGCAGGTTACACTGAATTAAAAAAACTACTTTTTGTCATGTTTTTCCATATTAGTTTTGTAGTGTTAGTTTTTTGTGTTCATGGAGTAAAAAAATAGGAAGTTCAATTTTGAGAAAGCAGCGAGTTCAACCAATATGGATACACTAAAAAATACATTGAATACAATATTTTTTAGTGAGGTTCAAATTGGAAAGACATGATAAAAAGGTATTTTCTGCTCCTTACAATAAAAAAGGTATCATGGGTTGGTTGGTTTCCCCAACTAGTTTCTCTCACACACACAAATTATGTTGGTGCTTTCCATCATGAATTGTTACCAAAAAATAGCACATAGAAGTTCAAAATTAAAAAGCAAAAAAGAGAGCATTTCTTGAAGACAAAAAAATGTCGATGGGAAGTTCATATTATCTGTCACTGATAGTTCAAAATGTTCGCTTATGGCAAAACACACACATTGGGTATCCATAAAAAAATAGGAGAACACACAAAAAAACTATGAAGTTCAAATTTTAAAATAGGTAAGTCTGAAGTTTATTAAAGAAATAAAAACAACCTATCACCATTTCATAAAATAAAAATAAAAAAGTTTATGTTTAAATAGCAGAGCATACTACACGGTGTGCATTTTGAAACTCAGATTTTCCTCATTATTAAAGAATGGAAACAAGAAATTCAAAAACTAAATAATAAGAAATTCAAAAATTAAATAACAAGAAGTTCAACTTTTAAATAATAGAGCGCTTGAAAAATTCATAAAAAATATTAAGAAAATAAAATCAGGAAGTCCATATTAAAAAGATGGAGAACTTTGAAGATTATAGAAAACTCATATTTTCCTCGTTATTAAAGAAATGGAAACAAGAAGTTCAAAAATTAAATAACAAGAAGTTTAACTTTTAAAAATAGAGCGCTTCAATTTTTTTTAAAGATTAGGAAATAAAACCAGGAAGCCCATATTAAAAAGATGGAGAAGTTCGATGATTATAGAAAACTCAGATTTTCCTTGTTATTAAAGAATGGAAAAAAGAAGTTCAAAAATTAAATAACAAGAAGTTCAACTTTTAAAAATAGAGCGCTTTAAAATTTCATAAAAATGATTAAGAAATAAAACCAGGAAGTCCATATTAAAAATATGGAGAAGTTCGATGATTATAGAAAACTCAGATTTTCCTCGTTATTAAAGAATGGAAACAAGAAGTTCAAAAATAAAATAACAAAAAGTTCAACTTTTAAAAATAGAGCGCTTCAGAATTCATAAAAAAGGATTAAGAAAATCAGATTAAAAATTCATTAAAAAAACTCAGATATTTCCACGTAACCGAGAGAAGTTCAGATTGATAACTGTCAGAAGTTCACGTACGACACAGTGTGCATTTTGTATTAAAAAGAATAAAAAAGCAAAAGCTAAATTTTTGTTGTTATAAGTTCAAGTCCTCCGTCGGAGAAAATTAAAAAAATCATTGTGAGAGAGGTTTGTACAAAAGAAATATCACTTGCGTAAAACTGGCGAATGGATGAGAAAATTACAAACAAAAATACGTCTCAGAAATTCAAGGTGAAAACAGCAGGAAGTTCAACTACTACAGTGAAGGAATTTCAGATGAAAAACTTTTAAAATCGTCGTGAGGATGAAAAACGATCAACACTGGAAAGTTGTGTGTTTACAGCAGCTTTCCACCAGTATATCACTTGCTCAATTCCAGTGAGTGGATGAAGAGCTACGGGCAAAAAAAGCACGTGAAAAATAGAGTGAAGTTCAAGTAGACATGCCGAGAAGTTCAAGTTCTTCACGCGGTGCATTTTCGAAGAATCTGTTTAGCGAATGATCCCGCTGTTTTTGAAATAACTTGAAAACGGCTAGGAATCAGAGAAAACCATCAATATGAAAAAGTTCTGCATTTTCCGTAGCTTTTCAATGGTATATTATTTGCCCCATTCCGATAAAGTTTGTAGAAATTACGATGAAAATATGTTTTTAGCCATTTAGAAAATTGACTTAAAACAGTATGGAATTGGGAGAAACAATATATACCAAAAAGTTTCGCATTTCCTCAATCTTTCCAATGCCATATCATTTGCTACATTCGGACGTTAGGTTAAAACATTAGCTTGAAAATACGAACTTTGTGGAACTTGTATTGTTTTCTAAATTTCTTTTAAACCGTTCAAAATTAGGAAAAACTTTCAACATGAGAAAGTAGCGCATTTTCATAAGATTTCCAATGCCATATCATTTGCCTCAATTGGATTAGCCGTTTAGAAATGACATCGAAAATATGAACTCGGCTGTTCGGTTTGCAAAATTTTATGATTTTCCAATTTACTCTTTAACTATAGGGAATTAGAGAAAACTTTCAACATGTGTAAGGATCGGTTTTGCAACAGCTTTCCAACGCCATATTATTTGCCTCATTTCGATAAACAGTTTAGAAATGCAATCGAAAATACGATTCACGTTTTTTGTATAAAGAAAAACGGTTTTCAAAACTGCTCTTAAACCGCTCACATTTTGCCAAAAATTTAACTTGGGTCATGATACTCGTGTCCATAGCTTTCCAAAAGTATATCGCAAGCCTGATTTGGGCATTGTTCGCGGAAGTTCAACCTAGCACTACGGAAATTCAACATACTACTGTCGGGGCAGGTTAGGTTGTGATCAAAATATTATTCTCATGCCATGATCAACATACTACTGTCGGAAGTTCAACCTAGCAAAAAAAGCCCGTGCATTGCAATGGGTATAAAATAAATCCGATAGTTCGTGGTATTCGAGGGTTTACCTATCAATGCGAATAATATGATTTTCAATTGCAAGACTCATAAGGATCGACTTTATGAAGATCCCGCTGTATTCATCTTCTTCTCTTCTGCTAATAAAACCCACTCATTCGACTCGCTCTAAAGAAATTGGATTGCGTGTAATAAGTTGTTGATATTCAACAACCCTGCGTTAAAGTAATTACATAAATCTAAGCATTTATCAATCCTTCAACGCGTAAGTAATTGTGCATTATTTGCAATCTCCCAATCCCTATTAACATTAATATTTATACATTCCCACTCCAAAAATATGAGGGCCAAAAAGTAAAGAGTTTATGATGGTTGGTGCTCTTTTATTGAAACGTTGCCGCCAGTAGTACGAGCACACCCTCCACGCTAACATGTCCACTTCCCTAGACATTATCAATGGGCCTCGACGGGGATCGGGATTAGGGTACAAAGAGCCACGGGATAGATGACACAACGGAAGGGAGTGCTCCCCCCTCCCAGCTGACGTGCGGGCAAAACAGGATACGGGCAAGATGCACCGTTATCGCACTCTCTCTACTCTTCATCCCTCCCTCTCTTCTCCCAATCTCACCAAGACATCGATGACACCTAGAGTTAAGGAATATCTTGATGTTCAGCAAGTACCCATGAGCGCTAAATATCTTCTCCCTTAAGAATTATTTTCAATATTTCACTCACTTTTAATTATTACTTCGTCTGTTTCTAAATATAAGTCTTTTTAGAGATTTGAATCTGGACTACATACAGATGAATATAGATGTATTTTAGAGTGTAAATTCACTTATTTCACTTCGTATTTAATCCATATTAGAATATCTAAAAAAGACTTATATTTAAAAATGGAGGATGTAAATCAGATAATGTGGTTGGCATGAATATATATTAAACTAACAAACAAACAACAACAAGTAGGTGCTCATCCTGAAAATGAATGGAAATCCATGCATGATCAAGCAGCTTCGGTCAGTCCAGCACAACATCTAGCACAACACCCATTGTCCACCACGTGCCCCTTATCCACACAGCATCTAGCAACACCCACTGCACATTACTCCTTCTCTTCTCCATTCTACCCGACGCTCTGCTCTCCCTTCTCTAACCAGAGTGCCCAGAAACGGCTTGGCGTCGCCCTGCCACTCGAGTGCACGGCCGTGGTGGCTGGCCAGAGCCAGGCAGCAACCTCCCCACCCCCCTTGTCGGTGATGAACCAGAGAACGCCATGGATGGCGCATTGGAGCTCCTCTGTCGTTGCCTGATATGGCCGCCCGCCCGGCCACTTCTCCGAATCGGCTAGCGGCCTCGCCTTCGACCAGCAGCTGCCCCGGATCCGGCCAGAAGCCTTGCCATCAATCCGATTCGGATGCCCACAACCTCCACCACTTGTGCGCCATGGCTTCCAAGTCCGACCGATCCCGCACCGGTCATCCTCACTTCTTCCTCTGCTCACGGCGCGCGTTGACCGCGAGGAGGCCAGCACCTCGTCTAGCCGCGGTCACCTGCGCCAATCATCCTCACTTCTTCCTCTGCTCACGGCTCGCGTTGACCGCGAGGAGGCCAGTGCCTCCTCCAGCCGGCGCCACTTGCGCCATGCATGCCCCCCTTCCCGTTTGGCCGATCCCGCACCGCTCATCCCCCGCTGCTTCCTCTGCTCACACATCTTCCTCCCTTCTCTCTCGGTTTCTGCAGGGAGCTGCCATCCTCCCGCGCCAGCAGCCGCCTCGGGTCGGGCTAGGAATCTTTCTCTCGGTTCATCCTTGCTTCTCTCTCTCGGTTTCTCTAGGGAGCCACCGTCCTCCCGGCGAGGCATCCTCCATCCTCCCACACGAGGAACGGCGGCTGCCTTCTCATCCTCAGCCGTGGTTGTACCCGTCTCCGCCGCCGACAAGAGCGCATCCGTGTCGGGCGGACGACAAGGGCTAGGACTGGCGGAGGCCGGAGACGGCTACCGGTGGCACATGACAGAATGGGCGCGTGTGCATCTAGGTAAGATGCACAAATAAAGAGCGACTTGAATTCTAACTAATGCAAGGGTGTTTTTGCAACAACGAAGCGTTTTCTCATATTTTCGTTTAAAATTGGATTGGACTGCGGGTTGATTTCCTGTAAACCGAGGAACTTTTTTGCAAGATAACCACGACGGACGACCAGAAGCAATAACTTGTTTATTAGTAGGTATATATATATATATAGGACAACACTATTCTAATCCCAGGATTAGAATAGTTATTTGGATCACAGCAGCCCCTATATAGGGCCTGATCAACCCCTCCCAAACTTCCCTGAACTGCTGGCCCAACCACACAGCATCCCACCCGATCCCGAGCCGCCCCGACAAGATCCACCTGATCCCCCGATCCTGAGCCGACCCACCCCCCCTCCTCGCCGCTCCTCCCCTCGATCCCGACCTCCTCCCCTCCTCGCCACCCATCTTCGCCGGATCCGCCGCCTCCCCTCCTTCCCCAGCTCCTGGCCGGCCGAATCCGGCGCCTCTCCTCCTTCCCCAGCTCCTGGCCGGCCGGGTCCTCCGCCTCCCCTCCGTCTCCAGCTCCCGGCCACCGGCGCGGGCGAGCGAGCGACGGCGGACGCCGGCGCGAGGGAGCCCGCGTCACCTGGACGCGGCGAAGCCGCCATGGACTTCAGGAAGCCGCATCCTCGTCCCATCGCCACCGCCCGAAGCCTTGGCAGACCAGATGACCGGCCCGACGCAAGCTACGGCGAGCGGCGCGACCAACGGAGTAACTCCTCCGCGGAGGCGGCATCTGCTGCGACCTCAAATTCAGCAGCAACGGTACATGAACTTCCTCCCAATTTTGTATTCTTCTTCAATCTTGCCTTCTTTGACCTTCTTGCTTCGTGCAGATGAACTTTGTGTCCTCTGCAAGACATGGATTGCCATCGAATTCCTCTCATACATCCACGACGAATTGTTCTCAAGGTGGCCTATCAGCTGCTGGAAAAAGGTTGGCGGACCTTCTAGCCAGGGTATGGTTAAACTTCTTCCTTCATTCGGTTTGTTATTTGCTTATAGCTATGTGAAGTTCAAGTGGTGTGTGAGCATCAGTCCAGGCTACAAAAAGCTTTTTTAAAATCTGCCTGCCTGCTTACAACCATGTGAAGTTCTGGTAGTGTATGAGCCTCAGTCCAGGCTACAAAACAGCATTGTAAAATCTGCCTGCCTGCTTACAGGCATGTGAAGTTCAGGTAGTATGTGAGCCTCAGTCCAGGCTACAAACACTATAAAATCTGCCTGCATTCACATTCACATGTGCAAAAGCCATGTGAAGTTCAACTAGTAAGTGCGCTAGAGTTCAGGTTGGTATGTGTCTAGTTATGTGCAAAAAAAGGAAAATAGAACATGCATGTGATATGACATGAAGGTCAGGTTGGTATGCACTAGCAGTCCAACCATTCAAAAACTCATGAAGGTTCAGGTTTTTTAACTGTAGACAGTATTTTCCCTTTGCAAAACAAGAAGTTCAGGTTGTGGAGAGTGCTCAGTTCAGGTACATATAAGTAATCAAATATTGTAGAATTAAAAAACATGATGTGAAGTTCATTCTGTGAAGGGTGCTCAGTTCAGGTACAAAGGCATTGGCAGATGCTCAGCTCAGTGCATAGTGTGATGGCTCTCACCACTTTTATATGAGAAGTTCAGGCTATGAATAATGCTAAGTTCAGTTACAAAGGTATATGCAGATATAACTTGTGTGCTAATAGACATTTTTTTCTTTTATGTCAGCAAGACGAGAGACGCATGAAGAAGCTTAGAAGTTCCCAACAGCAAGTACACAATCCAAAGCGTGTACGCGTTGCACCACCCCCTCAATGGGTCACACCTCAAACGCACCAACGGCATTACCAACCTGCTCCAGACCAAAAATGGATGACACCCGAAACACATGGATACTTCCAAGATGTTGGGTCACAGCCCTATCCGCACAGGTTTGTGCCTCCACCTGATTGGGTGACGCCGGAAATCCCCCGCGGATTCTTTGTATCCACCAGCAGACTCCCAAGCACGCCGATGGAGGAGGGGGTTAGCTCAAGTCCTGCGTGTAACACTGGAGGTTATCCTGGTGTGCCTCATCAATGCCAAAGCAAAGCAACTAAACCGGATCCTAGGGCAAATCCAACAACAACACACACAGAGGAGAGTGATCTGCACACTACCACCGTTTGATCCTGCTGCTGCTACAGGTCAGAATTCTATGGGGCATAAGGTAGATGGATTGCTTCACAAAACAAAAGAGCAAACCAAGACCAAGATCGCAATACCTCCACAACCACCTCAAGCAAAAAGGACGCAAACAAGAGAGAGGCCATCTTCAGCCCTCCTTCCTCCTCGTGATCCACTGCTGCATCCTGCTATGATTACTTCGCCATGCCCCATCCCAGAGGGACAGCAGCCGACACCGGCGGATTTGCGATCATACACGCACGTAAGTGAAACAAAAAATATATTTATATACGCATCTTGTATTATCTGCACATTTCCTGCTCCCTCTAGGATAACAAGTTCATAAACTGCATTTTAAGGTGTTGTTTGGATTATTGTTTTTCTTTTTCTGCAGACGCCAGATCTACCGGATTATCTAATACCAAGACTAAAGATGCGATTCAAAGATATAGAGAAAGCAAGGGAATTTTATAACATATACGCCAGACACGCTGGTTTTGGAATCAGGAAGACGGGTGGAAATGACAACCACAAGTATTTTGTTTGCGCCTTCCAAGGGATACACACATCTTCTATTTCAGAGGCCAACAGGAAGCGAAACAAAACATCGCAGAGGACGGGCTGCAATGCAAGAATGAGGGTGAAGGTGCGGGAGGATGGCACATGCGTGGCAGTGGACATTGAGTACAATCATAATCACCAGCTCATCCAAACCGATGACATGCTAGTATTTTTGCACTCACACAAGAATTATGACCCCACTATTTTGGAGTACATAAAGCTCCCGCAATACCATGATGTCAAGCACACAACAATCATGTCCATGCTATCTGAAAATGAAGATGGAAGCTACTTCCTAAGCATGACCGGACGAGACCTGCTAAACCAGTACGTATTCAAACACCCACATACTGCAATGTAAAATAGCATCCTAGCTCACAACCCTTTGCTAGCAAAAAATAAACAAATGCATGTTTGCATGTTTGCATGTGATTTGCAGGAAAGCCATGAATGCAAGGAAAGATGATTTGGATGATGTATTGAAACTTGTTTCATTCTTCAAAGACATGAAGGCAATAAATGATGAGTTTTTCTGTCACATCCAAGTGGACAAGGACAAGTCAATTAGAAACATTTTCTGGTCCAATGCAAGCTACCGAGGAGCCGATCAAGACTTCGGCGATTGCGTAACATTCGACACGACTTACAAGACCAACAGATTTCATATGCCCATGGGAGTGTTTGTTGGAACAAACCATCACTTGCAGTCAACGATATTTGCTGTTGCCCTGATAAGAGACGAAGATGCAAAGTCATTCAAGTGGTTGTTCGATACATTTCTATGGTGCATGAACAACAAGCACCCAACTTGCATTCTAACAGGTGAGTTCAAAAAAAACTCCTCAAGTTTCATCATCTTTTTCAGTCTATGGGTCTGTGTTGGTTGGGTACATTGGTTTTGTCTGAAAATAATGAAAAGAATGCAGTTCAACCACTGTAAGCACAGAAGTCCAACTAGCAGTACAAGAAAGCAAAATTATATGTCACATGTTTAGCAAAAAAATAGTTATGAATGTGAAGTTCAAATACATGAATCATAGAAGTTCAAGGACAAATCTGTAAGATAAATATATGTAGCATGTTCAGAAAAATATAGTTAATTACGTGAAGTTCAAGCACTGCCACCACAGAAGTTCAACAACAATGCTTTAAGAAAATTTTGATTGCGACACTACTAGTTTGTCCTACTACTAACTGTGAAGTTCAAGCACTGATACCAAAGAAGTTTAGCAACGCTGCTGTAAAGAAAAAATACATGTGACATTCTTAGATACCATACTGCCAACATGGGTAGTTCAAGTACTTGTACAACATAAGTTCACCATCAATACAAAAAAAGAATCATGTTTCATTTTTTTAATTCATGCAGACCAATGCCCATCGATGGCGAAAGCTATACCACAATCATTTCCAAACACCGTCCACAAGCTATGCCATTGGCACATCATGAAGAAGTACAGGGAATACCTCGCGTTGTTGTACAAAAAGTATAAAACATTCAAAGAGGAGTTCACAGCTATATTAAACTGGCCGCTGATGCCAACGGAGTTTGAAGATGCCTGGGCTAAACTCGTGCACAACTACAACCTGGAGAACAACCAGATCATGATGCAGCTCTGGAGTGATAGGAAGATGTGGATTTCAGCATATTACAAGAACATTTTCTGTGCTAGAATGACTTCCACACAACGAAGCGAGAGCATGAACCACGTGCTAAAGAAAGGGCTTGTCAAGGGGACCCAGAACCTACACAAGTTTGCTAGGCGGGTCAATGCTTGCATACAAACTCAGATGCAGAAGGAGAACGAGCAAACAATGACCAGCATGGTATGATGACAAGTACAAAACACCCCCATCATGTTTTGTTTTACCTTCAACATGTGCACTTTGAATTTTAAAAAATGAAACCCATGACTCTGCTTCGACTAATATCTCACTTTTTGACATGTGCAGACCAATCCTGTGACAAAAACAACTTACGGCTACGAGGAAGACATGTCTATCAAGTACAAGAGAGCCATGTACACTGAGATGAGGAATAGGATGAGAAAGGCCACGCTATTTCGCGCAAAGCGTACAGCAGAGCCCACTAAGTACCTTGTGTACTACCACAACAAGCCTGGCAATGATGACGAAGAAAGATTTTCCTGGTCAAAGCATGAATTCCAGGTTGTAGCTGACCCAGAGAATGAAATATACGAGTGTGAATGCAAGCTCTGGACACACACAGGTGAGCAAAAAAACAAGATCATTAAATAGCTAGACTAGTAGTATCATATCAAAATTTATGAAACTCATTGCTGGCTCACAAACTATGTATTCTGCATTCATCACAAAAATGCAGGCCTGTTCTGCCTTCACATCATGAACATACTGGACTACATCAAGCCTGACAAATTTCCAAACAAGTATATCCTCAAACGGTACACAAAGACTGCAAGATCACAACCAACCTTTGATACAAGGGACTACAACACAACCGCATCGGATGGCAGCTCAAGGCTATCGAAGCAAGACATCTTGCTGCAGCTGAATTTGATGGTTAACAAGAAAGCGATGAGATGTGACCAGCAATATGACAGAGCCTACTATGTTCTCAAGAGGCTTGTGGAAGAGCTTGATGCAATACATTCAGCAAATCAAGCGGATGCTGACGAAAGGATGGCTGAAGAGGACGCTGAAATTGAAGATGACCTTCATTATTATGCAGCTGAAATGCTCAACGTCGCCGCTGAAGCCAACCAATGCAAGCAGGGTGATGGCCAATCAATGGAGCAGCGACAGCAAGAGACGATGAAATTGCCGTTGTATTCTGAAACAAATGGTAGGAAGAAAATTACTGCAGCAAAGAAAAGTGACAAGAGAGCTCAAATGAAGGAACCACCTGCAGGAAGAGTCGTCGTGCACGATGAGAACGGAGTGCCACTTGGACATAAGAAATGCAGTGTGTGCAACCAGGTTGCGGGACACAACAAGCTGACCTGTCCAACACTATTGGAAAGAAACAATGCTGAGGAGATCAAGCAAACCAAATCTCAAAAACAGCAGCCCAAAGTTATGGAACAAAAGAAGGGACCACACCCAAAGGAAGCAAGCAGCAGACTTTGTAGCATATGCAAGGA
The DNA here is from genome assembly GCF_018294505.1 of Triticum aestivum. Classification (NCBI taxonomy): domain Eukaryota; kingdom Viridiplantae; phylum Streptophyta; class Magnoliopsida; order Poales; family Poaceae; genus Triticum; species Triticum aestivum. The sequence goes on from NC_057800.1 coordinate 290,372,904, forward strand.
GTATGAACCACATAATGCAAGAACATGCCCGAAGCGCGCAGATGCTGAAAAGACAAGCAAAATGCCAGAGAAGAAACAGAAAGCAAGACCTAGATCCAACAACAAGAAAGTGGTGGAAGATGAAGAGGAAGACAAAGAGGAAGACGACATCGAAGAAGAGGAAGACGAAGAGGAAGAGGAAGTGGAATGCGACGATGAAGAGGAAGACGACGATGAAGAGGAAGACGCCGATGAAGAGGAAGAGGACGATGAAGAGGAAGAGGTACATGTCAAGCAAAAACCTCTACCACCAAAGCCTAGGAGGAGCGCAAGGCTCATGAATAGTTACAATAGGTCAATTAACACAATGCAAAACTTGTGTCATGTCAATGTGCAGAACATTATGTCATCCCCTGGTAACATACACTGTGAAGTTCAAGTAATATTACTGCAGAAGTCCTGGTATGTTATGGCAGGAAGTGATGTGCTGGTGTTGTATTGCATGAAAGAGCAAGCGGTAATAAATTAAAAACATACACTGTGAAGTTCAAGTAATATTACTGCAGAAGTCCTGGTATGTTATGGCAGGAAGTGATGTGTTGGTGCTGTATTGCATGAAAGAGCAACCAGCAAAATAATCATATAGTTTTGAAGTTCATGTCAGCTTACAGAAGAAGTTCTGGTATGTAAAATCGATGTAGGAAAAGAATATGCTTAAAAATAAAGTTTCGCCGCATAAACTAAGGTTAGCAAGCCTAAGACAATGTGTTCAAATGTGAAGTTCTGCTTGGATACGTGCAGAAGTTCATGTACAATGCAACAAAGATAAAGAAACGTCAACAATATTTCTGCACAGATTTACATATGAAATACGTTCGCACTTGAAAAAACACAAAAAAAACAAATATAGATTCTATGCAAAAGCATGCATATTGGTTGGGTTGAACATTACCAATACATTACACAACACAGAATATCCTCTCCATCTGAAACCAGCAGCCCAGCCACATCTCAAAGCAGAAGTTCAAGTCTACGATCATATGTTGGGAGCCCAAAAATAAACAACACAAAAAAAATCAAGCGGTTCAACCAAAACCGAGGCAGAAGTTCAGGTACATCTGTTGGGGCAAAAACATTCAACACATGGATACTGGAAAACAACGTAGTACATTGAAATTCACAAAGCCAAATCATTCTTCACACCAAATGCATTTGTCCACAATATCATAAGTAATAGTGCTGCACCTATAGATACACAAATCACTAAAAATATTCTTACAACCAAATCTTTACGGAATTGTTCCAATCATTATCAAACCTAAAAACTGTACGAAATCAAATCTAGAATGAAACAAATGCTTTGAATTCACGGGCCAAAGGACTGGATCTCTTGAGGGAGCTCTGAACGCACGACTTCATTCTTCTCGCTAAAAATCAGAGTGTGCATGAACTCAGCCTTCCAGTCATCTACAGCAGCCTGCAAACAAAGAAAGGTGAAAACGATGGTTTAGTAACGGATATCTAAAACCACAGCAGGAGCGTCTCAGCAAAAAGACACAAGAATAATCAAAGGATGATGAGACAAGAACAAAGACAGAACATACTTCCACATCACCAAAATCTCCAACAACCTCATCGCCATCATACTAAGAGCAGAACTTAATGGCAAAGAAACCACAATCATTACTCTTCTGCTTCGGAACATCGATGAAAGTCGACCTCTTTGCAATAGTCACCCAGTTAGGCTGCTTGCTCGCCTTGTATGCAGCCTTGCCGTACACCTCCTCGAGCAACCCAACAAATCTCTTCATCTGCCAGAAATAACAAAATTAGATGAAGTCAAAAACATGTTAACCAAAATAGTTAAGTTCAGGTACATAAAAAAGCGACACTTGCATAAGATCCACCTAAACAAAATAGCAGAAGTTCAACTTCTAAATGACAGTCAGTTCAAGCAGTATTACCAAAACAGAGACAGCAACATCTTTTGTCAACACAAGGCATAATAAACTTCATGTCAAACAAGAGAATGTGAAAGGAGGTTCAGGCTAAGAAACACTCACGATATTTTGGCAGTCCCCGTGGAAACTCGTTCGCGACGTTTCCATATTAGCGTAAGAAAGTGAATCAAGGATGTCAATGCTCCCACGATATCTATTCACCACGTACACACTGTAGTGCGCCGTTGTGCCAATTGGCTTGAATAGAATCAAGAAAACCTGCAAAAGAATGAAAGGACCGGTGAACACAAACTATAAAGCATATGTACTCAAGAACCAGCATGAACAAAAACTTCTTGACAAACTCAGCAAAAGGATGCACATGAAATTAAAAAAAGCAAGAGTTATGAAAAACTAACCAGCTTTGCGTTAAGAAGGTCTTCTTCCTTGCGAACAAACATTGGGAGGAGACCAGCAGATTTTTCTGCATCAAACTTTGGAACTGTTGCGGCGTAGAAATCATACTCCAGGCAGTACTGAGCATTCACCAAAACACAATTAAAACACCTCCCAGATGCCACTACAACAAAACTAAGGCAAAAAAAGGAGATAGGGGTGCAAAGAACTAAAACCTGTATGAAGTAGGGACTAAGTACAACCCTGTCAGCACTAGTGAAAATCTCAGAGGTCTCCGGCTTATCCTTCCACAAATTTATGAGATAATCCATTATGTCTCCTTCCATCTGCTGCCCTTCACAGAAAAGCGTATGAAGGACACGTCATGTGAGGTCAATCACATTCCCAGGGATGGTAAACATGCAGTAGCTTGTCCTGCAGAATACAAAAGGATGGTAAAAAAATATTAGAAGTTCAGATACAACAACAAACAGAAGTTCAGACACTATAACTCAAAAGGCAAGAGGAGACATAAAACATAAGTTCAGATACTACAACAATGACAGTTCAGACAATACAACAAACAGAAGTTCAGACACTATAACTGTCGGTGTACTAGAATAGGGGTACCCTAGTACCCCGAACTTGTGCATGGGCAGTTGCAGCACCCCGCGGCAAGGCTTGCCGGGCGAACGCCAAGATCCTCCGTGGTTCCCTTGGAGCCATTCAAGAACAAAGTATTTAAGCTCAGGAGACAAGGCCCCGGCAAGAGGAGCTTGCCGGGAAGGCCAACCAAGGCACTCCAAGGAACTTGCCGCGATGCGCCACACGCTCCGGCAAGGCAACAAGGCCCCGGCAAGAGGAGCTTGCCGGGAAGGCCAACCAAGGCACTCCAAGGAACTTGCCGCGATGCGCCACGCGCTCCGGCAAGGCAACAAGGCCTCGGCAAGAGGAGCTTGCCGGGAAGACCAACCAAGGTACCTCGAGGCCCGGTGAGCGACAAGCTTCCGGACCCGACAAGATAACAACAGCGGCAAGGTGCTTGCCGCAGCAGGCGGCCACTCTGTGCCCACGCTCTAGCGCATCCACCAACGTGTCGCTATGGGGGCCTCCCCAGGCGCGCGTGGCGGGAGGCTGTGCAGCCAGCGGTGCACAGTGGCATGCAAAGCTGACAAGATCGCCATCGTGGCGAACGGTGGCGCCCCTAACGGTCCTTTTCTGCACTGTTTGGGCGACTCAGACGGGCATTTAATTCCCTTGTCCCCTACCGTCAGGGTTAGGTAGGGTGCACTGTACAAGTAACTGTACCAACCACCTCACTTTTTACATTTGTACCCTTCTCTGCGTTGCCACCTGTCGGTGACCCCTTTAGCGTATAAAAGGAGGCCCATGCGCAACGTAGAGGAGGTTCGGAGGTTCGGAGGTTCGACTCATTGGTAACCCAGAAAAACACTACGCTCTCTCTCTGGAGCAAGAACACAAGATAATCAAACAAGCAGCAATAGGAGTGTTATCTCTCCGGAGAGCTCCGAAGCTGGGTAAACTGCTCGTGTGCTTCGCCTCGATCTGCTCTTCGTGCGACCTCCGCCCCCCGCCGAACCGAAAGGGGCCCGGTCCGCCGGCCCCATAGGTGTTCGTGGATCAGTTTCCCCCGACATCTTTGGCGCGCCAGGTAGGGGGCGTCGAGATTGTGTGAACCTGATCCGGCGTTCACACGAGCTAGATCTTCATTCCCTTCATCAACATGCCACCGAAGAAGAAGACCTCGGCGGTAGCCGCTCCGTCCACGTCACTTCCGCCACCGTTGGAGCAAACGGGTGGTGGAATGGACGCCGGCGGAAGAATGGACGTCGACGAGGAAATTTATGATGCTGCCAGGTCCAAGGACAAGGCTGCACAAACCTCGGCGACTGTACATGTTCCACGCCACTCTTAGGAGGCGCAAGACCAACAGCGTCATGGCACTTGCAGTGCCATATGCATGATAGGCCAAGACCAAGCTGGTGGATCTCGGGGCGCTCAAGACCAGCATGCACGCCAGCGTGCTGGCACGAGCGGGGCACGATCGCCTGGACGGGATACTGCTCCTTCTAACATAGTTAGAAGTCCAAGCACGTCCCGCTCCTCGCGCCGTCCGCCACTGCCACCCACCACTCTAGCAGAAGCTTTGGCGCGAGCTCAACTGCTCCTAGATTACCATCTGACATCGGACAAGATCGACGAATGGAGGGCCACCATTCAGAGTCTCATCGGCTACGCCAACGACGACACTCCACGGCGGCCGAGCGCGTCGCCGCCGCGGCAGGGTTGCCGGGCGCGAGCCGGTGGCAACGAAACGGGTGGAGGTGCAACTACCATGCAATCACCGCCCCGAAGGCCAAGATCGCCGACTCGCCGGATCCACCTCGACAGCGACTCCACCGCATCGTCGGGTCCACGAGCTTGTCGCGATCAGCGCCAAGTTCTTCATGATCGACAACAAGAAGACGCTCGAACTCGCATCGAGCGCCGAAGAGAAGCGCGACGTCAATACGACAAGCGCGCTGGGCCCTCTGTTGACATGCATGCGCCAGGGGAACCAGGCGATCTACCGTACGCGGTAGGTTGCCCTGCGTTCACTCGTGAGCTGCGGCAAGTCCAGTGGCCCAGCACGAAGAACTTCAAGCCAGACGTACCAGAGAAGTACGACGGCAAGACGCATCCGTCGGAGTTCCTCAGCATTTACACCATTGCGGTGCAGGCTGCTGGGGGACGGGATGACAAGATCCTTGCCAACTACTTCCCGCTGGTGCTCAAGCCCAACGTCAGATCCTGGCTTATGCACTTGCCGGACAACTCCATATCCTCTTGGGCTGATCTGTGCCATCAGTTTGTCGGCGCCTTCACAGGCGGACACAAGCCTCATGGCCAGGAGAATGATCTTCATCTGCTCGCCCAGAAGGAAGGAGAGTCCCTGCGCAAGTACATTCAGAGATTCAGCAGTGTGCAGCACAACATTCCAGACGTACACCCTGCCGCGGTGATCAGCGCGTTCCATCAGAACGTGCGAAACCGCGGGATGCGGGAGGAAATAGCGATGTGCAAGATCAGGGACGTCAGTGAGTTATATGCACTGGCCGACAAGTGTGCACGTGCTGAGGAAGGGAGGAGACTCCCCGGAGAGAATGTAGGAACGGGGAGATCTAACAGTGAAGATGCTGCCCCGACAAGGAAAAACCGGCGGCGGAACAACAGGAAGAGGAAAGGCAAAGAGGTGCTAGTTGTTGAGCAGTTCGGCAACGGTGGTGGCGCCAAGAAAGCCAAAGTTGGTGACTCCGGCAAGGAGGTTGCCGCGGAGGTGGCGGTCGCCGACAAGCAGGACGGCACCAACAAGCAGTATTGCAAGATCCACCGCACCAAGGGCCATGATCTCCAGAACTGTAAGAAAGTCGAGCAGCTTGTTGAGCAACAGAAAGCTGAATACGAGCGGCGTGACAAGGAGAAGGCCCAGGAAGGTGCTGGGGGATCCGGCAAGAAACGTCCCGGCCGAGGAGGACGCCGCGGCAAGGCCAAGCAGCGACAAGGAGACAGACCTCCTCGCGGCCGCGACAAGGATGAAGATGACGACGACGATGAAGACATGGATGATGAGGAGACTGATGAGCAGGAGTTCCAGAATGCCACAGAGATCCTGTGCGTTGACGGTGGTGCTTCTCTGCATACCTCGCACCGCCAGCTCAAGCAGTGGGTGCGGGAAGTTAATGTAGCAGAACCACCCGTCGAGTCACGCAAGCCTCTGAAATGGTCCAGCACGCCTATCATCTTTGATATTGAGGACCACCCTGATCGCATAACTGCGGTCGGGTGCTTGCCGATGTTGGTTTCACCAACAATCCGCAACCTCAAGGTCACTAAGATGCTAGTTGACGGCGGGGCCGACTTGAACCTAATCTCCTCCGCGGTGCTCCAGAGACTCCAGATCCCTGACAGCGAGCTCGAAGAGACCGGTACATTTCAAGGAATCAACCCGGGAAGGAGCAAGCCGAAGGGAAAGATCACGTTGCCAGTAACATTTGGCAGCGAGCTGAACTTCAGGACTGAGAGGGTCACGTTTGATGTTGCTGACTTTCCATTACCTTACAATGGAATCCTTGGCCGTCCGGCACTCGCCAAGTTCATGGCAGCCTCTCACTATGCGTACAACATACTGAAAATGCCAGGCCCGATAAGTGTCATCTCTGTCCCTGGCGATAAGAAGGACGCCCTTATCTGTGCCGACAAGATCTACCGGGAAGCAGCAGCCGCAGTAGAACGCAAGACACTTGCCGCTGAAGCTCTCGGGGGGAAGAAGAAGACCAAGTCCGGCAAGAGCTCTGATGCCCACTCCGGCAAGCGCACCTCTTCGGAGTGCTGCGCTACCGTCGAGGACGCACCATCGAGCTCCACCGGCAAGTGTAAGAAGGCAATGACAGCTCCACCTGAGACCAAGAAGGTGTCCGCCAAGGAGGACGGCAGTGGTGGTACCTTCACCATCAGCGCCACTCTCGACCCCAAATAGGAAAGCGCGCTTGTTGCTTTCCTACGGGCGAATGTCGACGTGTTTGCGTGGCAACCGTCTGATATCCCCGGTGTTCCCAGGAAAGTAATTGAGCACCACCTTGTCGTCTGTCCTCATGCGCGGCCCGTCAAGCAGAAAGTCAGGAAACAGGCAGTGGAGCGCCAAGAATTCATCGCAGAAGAAATCAAGAAGTTGGAAGCAGCAGGCTTTGTCAGAGGAGTGCTCCATCCCACGTGGTTGGCCAATCCTGTTGTCATGCGCAAAGCTAACGGGAAATGGAGGCTTTGTATTGACTTCACTGATGTTAATAAAGCTTGTCCCAAAGACCCATTTCCCTTGCCGCGCATTGACCAGATTGTTGACTCTACAGTCGGATGTGATTTGCTTTCATTTCTTGACGCATACTCAGGATACCATCAGATCTTCATGGCAGAAGAGGATGAAGAGAAAACCGCATTTATCACCCCATGTGGCACGTACTGCTTCGTACGAATGCCTTTCGGTTTGAAGAATGCTGGTTCAACATTCGCAAGGGTAGTCCACCACGCTTTTGAGCCGCAGATGCACAGAAATGTGGAAGCCTACATGGATGACATAGTGGTCAAAAGCAAGAACAGGGCGGCCCTGATTCAAGATTTAGACGAGACATTTGCAAATCTGCGCAAGATCAACCTCAAGCTTAACCCCGAGAAGTGCGTGTTTGGAGTCCCTTCCGGCAAGCTTCTCGGGTTCTTCGTGTCTCAGCGGGGAATTGAATCCAATCCCGACAAGATCAAGGCCATTGAGCAGATCGAAGCACCAAAGCGCGTCAAGGATGTACGAAGGCTTGCCGGTTGCGTGGCTGCTCTCAGCAGGTTTATCTCTAGATCTGCTGAGCGCGCCCTGCCATTTTTCAAAATTTTGAAAAAGGCAGGTCCAATAAAATGGACTCCGGAGGTGGAGGCTGCGCTGCAGGACTTGAAGAGATACCTGTCCTCCACTCCAACACTTGTCGCACCTAAGCCGCAAGAGAAGTTGATGCTGTATATAGCGGCAACCAATCAAGTGGTTAGTGCTGCGTTAGTGGCGGAGAGGGAGGCAGATGATGAGCCAGCAACCACGGCAGATGCATCCAGCGACAAGCAGGGGGCTTCGCCGACAAGCTCTGGTCCCGACAGAGATGGATCTGCGCAGGAGCATGATAAGATGCAGAAGAGAATGGTGCAGCGTCCAGTTTACTTTGTCAGTTCCCTTCTACAGGGGGCTAGATCAAGGTACTCTGGTGTGCAGAAGTTGCTTTTCGGCCTCCTCATGGCCTCGAGAAAGCTGCACCATTACTTCCAAGCACATGAGATCACAGTCGTCACTCGTTTTCCGCTGAAGAGGATACTGCAAAATCCAGAAGCGACAGGCAGGATCGTCGAGTGGGCGCTGGAACTATCAAGCTTTGGCCTCAAATTTGAGAGCACTTCAACTATCCAAAGCAGAGCATTGGCAGAGTTCATAGCAGAATGGACGCCAACACCAGATGAAGAAATTCCAGAGACGAGCATCCCCGTCAAAGAGGCAAGCAAAGAGTGGCTGATGTACTTTGATGGTGCCTTCTCGCTGCAAGGCGCCGGTGCGGGCGTGCTGCTTGTCGCACCCACCAGAGAGCACCTCAAGTACGTAGTCCAGATGCACTTTCCCAAGGAGCAAGCAACCAACAATACTGCAGAGTATGAAGGATTGCTTGCCGGTCTCAGAATCGCAGCAGACCTGGGGATCAAGAAGCTCATTGTCAGGGGTGACTCACAGCTTGTCGTCCGCCAAGTGAACAAGAACTACCAGAGTCCATTGATGGAAGCATATGTTGATGAAGTGAGGAAGCTAGAAGAGCACTTTGACGGCCTACAGATGGAGCATATCCCAAGAGCTCAGAATGATGTTGCTGATGGCCTGTCAAAGTGCGCCGCACTAAAGTTACTTGTGGAACCAGGGATCTTTGTACACAAGTTGACTCAACCATCCGTAACACCATCAACTGGACAAAGCAAGAAGAGGAAGTTGATTTCTGGTGACTACTTTCCGGCAGAGCTCCCCGAAGCCGCCGCCAAGAAAGTCCCCAAGATCAACACCAAGGATGCTGAGGGGCAGTCTGCTCCGGCAAGCCTTATGGTTTGTTCCGTTGAAGCAGACGCTCCCGACAAGTTTTGCTCCGGCAAGCTTGCCAGGGAACATCAAGCTCCGGCAGGGCCGCAAGTCCTTGCCGTAGAAGTGGATGTTCCCGCAGCAGCAGATGTGCCTTTAGTCCTTGTTGTCGAGCCACAAGCTCCAGCATGGGCACAGCAGATTGTCCATTTCCTTCAGACAGGAGAACTTCCCGAAGAGCAAGAAGAAGCGGAAAAAGTAGCCCGGCAGTCAAGTATGTACCAGTTTGTCGATTGCATACTGTACAGAAGAAGACTCAACGGTGTGAAATTGAAGTGTATTTGCCGAGAAGATGGACAAAAGTTGTTGGCAGAGATACATGGAGGCATATGTGGCCACCACATTGGCGCAAGAGCACTTGCCGGCAAAGCTTTCCGGCAAGGTTTCTTTTGGCCGACAGCCCTCCAGGATGCAACTGCACAAGTAACCAAGTGTGAAGCGTGCCAGTTCCACTCCAAATAGATAAACCAGCCAGCTCAAGCTCTCCAGACGATCCCTTTATCCTGGCCATTTTCGGTCTGGGGGCTCGATATCCTCGGCCCTTTCCCCCGAGCTGTCGGGGGCTTTGAGTACTTGTACGTTGCAATCGACAAGTTCACAAAGTGGCCGGAAGTACAGCCAGTGAGGAAGGTGACAGCACAGTCAGCAGTCAAGTTCTTCAGGTCAATTGTTTGCCGTTTCGGGATCCCTAACAGGATCATCACCGACAACGGCACGCAATTCACGAGCCGCACCTTCATGCAGTACGTCCAAGACCTTGGCGCCAAGGTCTGCTTCGCTTCTGTTGCTCATCCGAGAAGCAACGGTCAAGCAGAGAGGGCAAATGCTAAAGTGATGCGCGGGCTCAAGACCAGAACTTTCGACAGGCTGCGCAAGTGCGGAACAAACTGGATCGAGGAGCTGCCGGTGGTTCTTTGGTCGATCAGAACGACGCCAAATCGAGCCACTGGCCAGACGCCTTTCGCTCTAGTCTATGGAGCAGAGGCAGTTCTCCCCACGGAACTCGTATACGGATCGCCTCGAGTGCTCGCTTATGATGAGCTTGAGCAAGAACAGCTGCGACAAGACGACGCGCTGCTCCTTGAGGAAGATCATCTTCAGGCTGCTGTACGAGCTGCTCGATACCAGCAAGCTTTGCGCCGCTACCATAGCCGCAAAGTTAAGGCCAGAAGCTTCGAGGAAGGCGACCTTGTTCTTCGGCGCGTTCAGTCTGCCAAGAATTCCAACAAGTTGACGCCGAAGTGGGAAGGCCCTTATCGGGTGAAATGAGTCACAAGGCCCGGCGCTGTCCGCCTTGAGACCAAAGATGGCATTCCGGTGAGCAACTCCTGGAACATAGAACATCTTCGTAAGTTTTTCCCGTAGGGCGCGGTTCCCGGAACCCGTTCCGGCAACCACCTTTTGTACAAGTCTTGCCGCTGTTGCATGTAATCCTTTGTACAAAGCCGGGCGCAGATCCCGTGCATAAGTAAAACCCCATGTGCTCCGCACAACTTGTCCATTTCATGCATTAGTTTGTTTATTGCATGCGTTATCTGACACTTTGTGCAGCACCTACATCCGGTAAGCAATAACGAGCCGAAGGGCTCCATATCATTATTTTCTCTTCTTTCTTCTTTTCAACAAAGGAAAAGAAGGTTCCCTCGCACACAAGTTTGCCGGGGGGGAAGGAGAAGATTGTGGTATGGACCAGGCGTCGTTCAAGCAAAGTTTTGCCTTGCCGGGAAGCAAACGACAGAAAAGCTAAGTTGCCAAAGTTTGAGCAATCAGTTTTTAAATTTTTGAGTTATCTTCCTCGAACGACCCTGCTTTGTATGGAAAACCTGTGCGCGGAGGAACCAACTCGTGGCTAGTTGCGCCCTTACTTTGTTTCGAGTCCGCTCAACAACTTAAGTGTGCTGCATCTAGTCGCGACAAGGTTTCTTGTCGGAAGCAGCGCCGCCAGCAGGCTGCTGACGTTCCGCACTCAGCGCTCGCGGCTCGGGTGCCTGCGCCGACAAGTTCCCTAGAAGCGTAGGGTAAAAACATACAAAGGAAGGAATCTAGTAGAGGAAATAACATAGCAATTGATAACAGAAATAAAGTTATATTACAAGATAACTTGTCGCAGCTCTAACAGACTGTTTTCATAACATGATTAGCAGCGACAAGGGAAAAGAAGAAATGGGCGGCCTAGTCTACGCGATCGCCCTCAACCCTCTTGATCTCGCTCACCTTGTCCACAATGGGTGCGACAAGGGCCTTGAGTGCGTCCCGATCGGCGTCTGGCGGCAAGGACTTGAGGACGTTGGTGAAGCTGAGGCCTGGATTGCGGAAGGCCACCTTCATCAGCACCTTCTGGAGAACCCCGGCGCAGATTTTGCGCGACTCGTCGGCCAGCTGCTTTGGGATCCTCTCCCGGAGCCGCTGGAGTGCCGTCGCCACGCCCTTGAAGAACAGGCTGAGCTTGGCGCTGGGTTGGAGATTCTCGTCGGAGGGATACCCAAAGTCCTCCATCCCCAGCTGCGCCAGCTCCTCGTCGATGACTGCGGCAATATTCACCAGACCCTCGGTCCAGTGCTCCACAGTATCTCTGAATGAGTTCTGGGTAACTGCGATGCTCTCCAGCAGCGCCTTGTCAGCCTTGACCTTCTCCGACAAGGTCTTCTACCGCTCCTTGGCGGCGTCCAGCATTTGCGTCAGCGTGGCCAGCTTCAACTCCAGGTCTGCATTGGAATCCTTGGCGGCGCTGAGCTCCTTGCCCCTCTCAGCGAGAAGACCTTGCAGCTCACCGTGGGTGGCAGCATCCTTCTCACGCTCGCACTTGAGCGTGGCAAGCTCCTCGCTGCTCTTCCCGATGTTGGCCTCCAGCTGCGCCACCTTCTCCTCCAGCTCTTTCTTGGCGGCCTCTGCGATTGCAGCAGCGTCCTTTGCCTCCTTGAGCGCCCCGCCAAGTGCTTGCTCGTGCTTGGCGAGCTCCTCCTCGTAGCTATCGAGGTTGGCCTTCCGCTGCACCAATTCGCCTTCTTGCGCGGACTGCTTCTCGGCGGCCAGCCTTTGTTCCTCCTCAGCTTCGGCCTTCTCGAGAAGGAAGGCCGTGCGCTCCTCGTCGAGTCGCTCCCGCTCCTGTGCCAGGGACCGGAGAGCTTCTTGATTGTGTCCCCGGAGCTCCTCCGCGCGCTTCTCCATGTCAACTCCCGCCTTTGCGACAAGCGCTTCCCGGGAAGCCAGCTTGGCTTGCCGTGCGCGGTAGAGTGACAGCAGCTTCCGCAGCAGCTGCTCCTCCTCAGGCTCGCCACTGCTGCTGCTGGGCGCGTCGACCAACGACAGTCCAGCAGAGGCGAGCACCTCCTCATCGAAAGTTTCCCCCTCGACCGGCGCCCTGGAGCTCGACGCCCAGGGTAGCTTGATGAAGATATCGTCACCGGCCTTCAAGTAGGCGCCGGGCTGGGGCTCCTCGGAGCCCGGCTCCGCAGAAGCGGCAGAGGGATCGACGGTTGGCGTAGCGCCTGGCGCTCCTGCGGCCTCAGGGTCGTCAGTGCGATCGCCCGACCCCTCGCCGGCTTCTGCGGCGGCAGCCTTGGTGGCCTCCTCGCCGGCGGTCTCCTCAGCACCGGCCCCTTCTTCGTTGGCGGCAGCGTCCTCAGTGCTGCCATGCGCGCCTTCCTCGCCGGTGCCCTCTGTCTCCATTGGCTCAGCAGCAGATGGGTCTGAAGAACGAAGAAGGAAGAAAAGTCAATCAAAAATCCAAGAGAAGAAAATCAGAAGAAGAAGAACCCAAGGGAAAGTTTTTGGACAAGTGAATTACCTGTGCCCAGATCTGCAGTTGCGATCTCGGCCGCCGCAAGATCGGCGGTGCTGCCCCTTGCCGGAGAGCGCTCCCTTACCGGGAACTCCTCCCTTAGCGGCGTAGTTGAAGCAGATGGCACTTCGGGACCAGCTTCCGGGCGCTCCTGATATGGCTGCTCTGCTCCTACACAAATCAACAAGCAAGATATCAACAAAGGAAAAAGCACTCATGCGCGCCTGACAGCAGAAAGCTAACTATGAACTTACGCTGGGGGCTGCTTTCAGGAGTGGTTGCCGGGTCCGTCAAGGTGGTCTCGGACCCACCCCCTGCTGACACGGTGGGGTCATCTTCGATGACAATCACCGCGGCCTTGGCCCTCTTCGCCGCTCTCTGGGCCAGCGTCCTGAAAAGAAAGGAGTCCAGATTGAAGCAAGTCAAATACAAGATAAAAACAGCAAGATTGAAGAACTACAAGAGCACCAAAGAAACTTACTCTTCTTCCTCCTCGTCGGAGCTGAGCGCGGAAAGATCGAAGTCCGGCTCCCCTCTGGTGCGGCGAGACAGAGGAGTAGGATCCCTTGCCCGCTTGGCGGGGGCGGTGGCGGTGGCCCGGGAAGATCCCGCTCAAGTTGCCGCTGCTGCGTGAGGCGCTCCCGCGGCAACATTGCTCGCCGCGGTAGAGCGTGTCGCACGGCTCGGCGGCTGTTGACCCGGCTGCCGCCCCGCTACGTCCGCGCCCCTGCGAAGACGCCTTCTTGGCGGGGCCGGGGGCTCCGCCTGCGGCAAGCTTTCTGAAGGCTCGGGCTCTTCCTCGCTGGCCTCGCTCGGCTCAGCTTCAGAGCCGGCAGGCTCTTCCTCGCCAATGAACTCCGCGCGCTCGGCGAGGTTTGCCGCCTCTGCCTCCTCCACAGTGAACCCGAACGCGCCCGCGGCAGCTGCAGCCTCAACCTCTTCCGCCCTAGTGGCGATGCGCTGCAGCTCCTCATCGGTGGTGTCACGGGTGAGGCTCTTCTGCTCGTCAGCGCAGACCGGCACTTCTTCCAAGTTGTCGAAGAACGCTTGTACGACATCATCCACAGGCTCTTGCCAAGTTGGAACGATTCCGTGTGAATCGCACAACGGCATCATGGCGCGGATCCGGTCAAGCAAAGAATTATTGCACAATGGAACGACGCCCCTCGCCAGCGTGAATGGATGCTGGGGATCGCGTTTGAACAACTCCAGGAGCATTGCATCTAGCTCCAAGACGGTGGAGTTGTAGTTGAGGCCCAGCCGCAGCCTCATGATGTCCGCCGAGTTCTTGAATTCCCAGGCGGGCCTCCCCTTCTCCTGCAGGGGGGCGATGCGGCGGCGGAGGAAATCTGCGCCTACAACGCCTACAGTGAGCCCGGCAAGCCTGAGGCGAAGGATCCTAGTAATGGCGATCTTCAGCCTCTCGTCTTCCGGGGCCACGTTGCTCCAGTCATTGCCGCGCACTATCGGAGCTTGGCGCACAGCGGTGAAGGGCTGCGGATTCTCCTCGACGATCCAGCACCACTCCGCTCTCCACTCCTCCAACTTGTTGCGGAGCTCACCCTCCAAGTACGCCTCCTTCTTGCCGACTCTTGAGATCCAGGCGATCCCTCCGGCAAGCGGCTCTCCTCTCTCTACCCGAGGTATGAAGAAGTGGCGGAAAAGGGCAACATTGGGGTGGACTCCGACAAAGTTCTCACACAAATGTGCGAAAACTGCCATGGTCAGAACGGCGTTGGGGGTGAAATCAAGGAGGCGGAAGCCGTAGGTGTTCATGATATCGCAGAAGAACTCCGAGAAGGGCGGGCAGAGCCCGCAATAGAAGAACAGCGCGAAGAATGGGTACCCGTTTGGAGTCAGTTCCGAAGCAGCGGCCGGGAGTACCCTCGTGCGCGGATGCGCCCGCGTCTCCGTCGCCCAAAAGAGGTAGAAGTACTCCCTTAGCTCCTTCACGCCGAGCTAGGGGGAGAAGATCGCCCGCTCCTTCCGCAGCGCCGCGAGCCGCTGCGCCTCGGCCGACTTCACGCCCTTTCCCTTGTCGGCTTTCGGAGCCATGGCGTAGGTGGTGAGGGAGGTCGACGGTGTTGGTGATGCTGGCGGCAATGGAGGGCGGAGCGCTGCTCTCTTGGCTTTGAGAAGAAGGTGGGGAGCGGCGGAGGTTCGTGAAGATGGAGTAGTAGCAACCAGCGAGGGGGAACGAACTGCCCCTGTTTCCTCTGCTTATAAAGAGGGACGGGGCGAACGTTTAGCCCTTCCGAATAAAGAACCACCCATGATCTCTCCCACGATGCCGCATTCAACACGTGCCGTTAGGGGAGAGCGCGGTGGATACAGAGCGAGATTCGGCATGGCCCAGTCCACATGTGCCCGTGCCCTGTCTTGGGCCTGGCCCAGGCCCGGGGGCTCCTGTCGGTGTACTAGAATAGGGGTACCCTAGTACCCCGAACTTGTGCACGGGCAGTTGCAGCACCCCGCAGCAAGGCTTGCTGGGCGAACGCTAAGATCCTCCGTGGTTCCCTTGGAGCCATTCAAGAACAAAGTATTTAAGCTCAGGAGACAAGGCCCCGGCAAGAGGAGCTTGCCGGGAAGGACAACCAAGGCACTCCAAGGAACTTGCCGCGACGCGCCACGCGCTCCGGCAAGGCAACAAGGCCCCGGCAAGAGGAGCTTGCCGGGAAGGCCAACCAAGGCACTCCAAGGAACTTGCCGCGACGCGCCACGTGCTCCGGCAAGGCAACAAGGCCTCGGCAAGAGGAGCTTGCCGGGAAGACCAACCAAGGTACCTCGAGGCCCGGTGAGCGACAAGCTTTCGGACCCGACAAGATAACAACAGCGGCAACGCGCTTGCCGCAGCAGGCGGCCACTCTGTGCCCACGCTCCAGCGCATCCACCAACGTGTCGCTCTGGGGGCCTCCCCAGGCACGCGTGGTGGGAGGCTGTGCAGCCAGCGGTGCGCAGTGGCATGCGAAGCTGACAAGATTGCCATCGTGGCGAACGGTGGCGCCCCTAACAGTCCTTTTCTGCACTATTTGGGCGACTCAGACGGGCATTTAATGCCCTTGTCCCCTACCGTCAGGGTTAGGTAGGGTGCACTGTACAAGTAACTGTACCAACCACCTCACTTTTTACATTTGTACCCTTCTCTGCGTTGCCACCTGTCGGTGACCCCTTTAGCGTATAAAAGGAGGCCCATGCGCAACGTAGAGGAGGTTCGGAGGTTCAACTCATTGGTAACCCAGAAAAACACTACGCTCTCTCTATGGAGCAAGAACACAAGATAATCAAACAAGCAGCAGTAGGAGTGTTATCTCTCCGGAGAGCTCCGAAGCTGGGTAAACTGCTCGTGTGCTTCGCCTCGATCTGCTCTTCGTGTGATCTCCGCCCCCCGCCGAACCGAAAGGGGCCCGGTCCACCGGCCCCATAGGTGTTCATGGATCAGTTTCCCCCGACAATAACTCCAAGGCAAGGGAGAAATGAACAGAAGCCCACATACTACAACAACAGAAGTTTCAGACACAGAGTAGCATCTCTGGCAGCAACAAAGTTAAAGTAGAAGAAAACTCACTCAGAATACTTCTCCAGACCATCTTTACTCAGCACATACTGTTTCAACTTCCGGGCCTCAGATAGATGAGGGTAACTGTATTTTTTCAGGGGAGCAACAGGAGAATGCCACTTCAAAGGCAATCTTGATGCTCTCTTGGAGGAAGTTATGTTCCCAGACTCAACTGCCGGTTTCCTCCTGGTAATCACAGCATTCTTCCCACCTCTACCAGCAACAGTACCAGCAACACATCTAACATTCTTCAGGTAAGCAATCTTCCCAAAATCATCATCGGACGAAATCACTTTTGCTTCGTCTGCTTCGACTGCATCAGCCTTCCTGTAGCAAGGGGTTTTTGGAGTACCACGAATACCACTAGCATGCTTCCCCAACTTGGAAGGAATGAGAGTCCGAGGTCTATCATCTTCTATCGGAGCTGTACTCATCGGTTCCTCCCTAGGCTGGTATTCCTATGACCCGAGGAATGAGTAGTGGTAATCGGTCAACTCCAACGGATCCACTGTCAAAGAAAAAAGGAAGAGAAAACATCACCATTAAAATACAACTGAAGTTCAGGAACATCACAATGTGCAGTCCAACTAATAAAGAGGACATGGTTACTACTCAAGCTGACCTAAAAAAATTAGTTGCAGTAAAAAACTAAATGAAGTTCAGGCACAACCAGAGGCACAGTTCAAGATAAACCGATGAACTGGAAATCATCATCTCTGAAGTTCAATTAGAAAAGAAAATGCTCATGTCCATTTAAGCAATGGAAGGACAGAAATTACTGAAACAAAACACACAAGAAAAATTAAAAAAGATAGAAATGAAGTTCATGTACAAAGAAAATGCTCCTCTCCTTCCAAAACCAGCAGCCCAGCCAGACCTCAAGCAGAAGTCCAAGTTCTGAGAAAAATATGAAGTTCGGGTAGAATAAAAGATGTAGTGCATGTAAGCAGTACAAGTTCCAAAAATACTTACGTGTGTAGTAGCCAAACAGAGCTTGGAAGTCTGTCTCAAACAGGTTAGAAGAAGCGATTGAGTACAACCACGTCTTCCTGATATCCCCGATATTCTCATGGGAATAATTTGCAAGAACCCCGTCATGATACGAATTAACATTCATAAGCATGAAGAATCCGCAGTCGATACTGCCATCAAAGAAGTAAAAGAAATAGTGTTAGGACAGAAAAAGAAAGCCAACGAATTAAACACGTCGCAGCTTAAGTACAAGTACAGTTAAACAGATGTGATAAAGAGAAAAAGTCAAACTCATACTTGTTTTGCTGCTGGGGGACATCAATCCAATCCAGAGGGAAATGGTCGATGCTAAGAGGACTGAAGGGTGTCTCCTTATCGTTGCCGGCATCCTTCCAAAGCCTCTTGATGTTGTCGGTCATCCGCTGAAACAGGCGTACCGCACATTCATCTTTTGGTCCATAGTAGGAATCGAGAAGCTGGAACCTTGAATTCTTCAGGTTAAGGAATACCGACACCCAATGACCGACACCACCCATGGAAGCAGGAATCTCAGGCGGGTCAAAAGTAGGGAAAACAACCTGAAGCATTATAAACATACGAAACATTAAAAACTAAGAATTAATATCAGAACGGTACAAAAGAAAAATAAAACAAATATTAACACAGTGGATCGCACTGCAAAACTAATACAGAGGCAAAGAACAAGATATTGCATACCAAATCATGTGCATCCATGCTATCTGGACCACTCGCCATGAAGTACTTCCTCACACGGGAATCAAATTGACCTCTGAAAATCTTGTCCTAAAATAATGCAGACAACACCAACATATGAAAAATACAAAAATGAGACAAACAAGTTTTAACTAAAATGGTAAGGAACAGAACAGAAAAGAAATCACTGTATGGTTAACTTACACAAACCCAATACGACAGGATGAGTTTATCCGATCCCTGGTACTTCGCACGTAGACAGTAGAGTGCACACTCAGCCACATTAGATGTAAGCATTCCACGAGGAACAAAAGATATTGCGACTTCTTGAACAGAAGCTGCACACTCCTTGTTTCGCAACATAATCACTTCTCTAAAACGAGCTAATAGAAAGTAAAACAAGTTCAGCAGCAGGAACTCAGGAAGTTCATAACACATGTTAGCATAGAAGTTCGGCTATATCACAACAGGCAGTACAGTGCAAAAGAGGACAGAAGATCAGCACCAGAGAAGCAAAAAAACAAGAAGTTCAGGTACATAGAGTTGGGAAGTTCAGGTAAGAAACCACAGGCAGTTCACAGGGGATACATGGATGATGTAAATATTGAGCAGCTGCACTCACCTCTTGGAACGATCATTCTTAAGCCTAGTTACACTGTAATAAAAGTCATCAACCTTCTTTCGGACGACAGCAAGGTCGCTATCTACTCACCAAAAAGAAAATAGCAATTAACAACAACACTCAAAGCACATAGATTCATGACAGTTTCAATTAAGACCAACATTCAAGCACAAACATTCAAAACATAAGCACATCTCAGCTGCTACATCAGAAAAGATAAAACCACAGCATCATAGACATCACAACCCATGCATTACAAACCTCCACCCACATACAAAACAAGTTCACTTAACATTCATTACAACCCACACGACAAACAACAAAACCAGAAGTTCAACTTAGACCACACAAGCAGTTCACAGGAGATATCATGGACTAAACCAAACAACAAAGAGGGAAGGGGATAGGGAAAGAAGAGAGAAGCATGCTCCTCTCTTCGTGGATCCTTGCCTAGACCAGTGGCAGCACTGGAATGATCAACCTCCTCTCCATAACTATCGCTTTTGGTATCTTCATCATCGTCTCTAGTAGACGTTGCAGCGTCGTCGGGAAGGACACCAGCAGCAGCTGGAGCAACTGGAGAATCTGAAACAAGAAAAACATTTGGTTTTGCCTGTACAACATCAACATCAACTGATGGCTCTGCTGCAAGAGACTTCTCCGGGCTTGCAGCAGCACTACCACCAGTTTGTACAGCAGACTCAACATGATCTTTCTCCAAAATGATGTCTCCATTTGTCTTGCCCTGCTCAGCATCAGAAACCTCAGCACCAATGGACAAAAAAGGTTCAGTCAGGACCACCCCGTCGGAGCGGCCGGTGCCTGAGACGGACATGTCTGCAACCTTCTCTGGAGCAACACTAACATCATCATTCTGCTGCTGCAAAAAAGAAACAAAAAGTCATTACAAAGGGCTGACTGAACCTCATGCACAGGGGCAGCAAGTCCGTCTCAGGGGCAAACAAGACAAATGGACAAGAAAAAATGCTACCTTATTTTCACTGCATGAACCTCATCAACGATTACGCCACTAGCGGGAGCAGGTTCATGCACAGGGGCAGCCTCATGCATAGGAGCAGCTTCATGCGCAGGTAAAACATCCTCCTCAACCCTAGCATCATCATCAACAGCCTACAAAAAGAAATCATGTAGAAAACAAAATACCTAATCAGCAGAAGTTCAGATTGCATAATTAGTGAAGGTCAGCTATCACAACTGACATATAATGGAAGTCCAGATACAGTAAACATAGCAGGTCAGATATCAAACTCCTCTAAGATACAAAAGGGAACAAAAAAGGGCCAGTCATGGAAGTTCAGGTGTTGTAGCAGTTGAAGTTCAGGTTCTATAAATAGAGAAGGTCACATAGGAACACTTGTGCTAAAAAAGGGTTTACGACACATGAAATCAATAACGGACGCCTATGACTACAAACAGTAATAACTGAAAGCTAACATTGAACATTATTGCAAAGAAATATCAAAAGCCAACATAAACAAACCTCTTTGGTACGCTCCACGTGGCCTCCTTCACGACCCGAACGAACAAAATCCTGCCTCTGAATCTGTCTGACAACAACACTTGCCTCATCTTCAAAAGGCTTGCAACGAGCATCATGCATTTCCTTGAACAGCCCAACGCTAGTCCGGAGGTGGGAAGTGCTCTGACGAAGCTCTTCAAGAAATTTAGCTTCAATAGATAAGACCCCCTTCGAGGACTCGGCATCAAATCCGTGTTTAGGAGGAAGAATCCCATCAATGCGACTAAGACGCTCAGCAGTTGAAGGAACACAAGCCAACTCCCCACAAACAGTTTCAAGAAGACTGTCAATCCTAACCAGAGAAACATTGGCAGCTTCAAACAAATTCTCGGAAGAAACGCCACCTGCAGCACTCACACGAGCAGAAGAACCTCCTGGATCTATAGGGGGGCACCGGTATTAACATCCCGGAAGAATTCAAATCTTGGGGAAGTTCCACTCCCTAGGCCGGCAGAACGAGGCATAGTTAGAACAGGACATTCAATAACCCTAAAGAACACAACCTCAGCCTGTGTCTTCCATTGCATACAAAAACAAAAGTCAACGCGTCAGAAAACAAATGAAGGAACATGGGAACAAAAAATATACAAGACAATACCAGAAGTTCAAGTTAAACTACACAGGAAAGAATAATGCATAGAAACACTCACAGGCAGTCTCCCAAACACCCAGTTGGCTGGGTCATCATCACCCTTCGTAACCAAGTCAGCCGCAGCAAGCTCAAGAAGCTTGGCCTGATCCATGAAATTGATGCGAGGGGTCCTCAAGTCAATATTAGGCGTCTTGCCGATGATAAGGCAGTCCAGATACATAAGCAGCGACGTGATGGCACAGCCTGTGACAGCTTTTCCTCTGCTAGTACCTTGCTAATACCTAACAACAGCACTCCGAATATCGTCAACAACCAACTGGAAGTAGTCCATGTCTGCCATGTCCTCAAACACAAGGTTCTCGGCCATTGCTGCCTCCCTGGACACTCGTGTCGACGTTCCAGGGATAACCACCTTCATGAAAACAATAAGGTAAAACACCTACAGAGCAAGATCATCCTTCGTCTCATCCGTCACAAGTTCAGCGAGGATATTCCGCAAATCCTTTGTCTTGATGTCATCACTCCTAGCATACCCAAGCTTGCCCTTCAACCTCATAACAGCATCATCGAAACCATCATTCGAGGGCCTAGGGGGGGTACGATTACCTTGAGGGAACCCAAAGAGATGGTGAATAGCATCACTTGTAATACGTATAACCTTGTTCTCCTCACCCATGTCCAAAATCATGGTTGAAGGGTCAATCCTCGTGTAGATGTTGCCCATCAAAGGACGAGAAATGTTGGAATCAACCTTCAAGTCAAACACACAACCAAAACCAGCCTTGATAGCCCTCATCTTGTGCCTATGTTGTAGCATTTTCGCACACATCTTGACCTCTCCTAGTGAGCAGCGAACCGTCTTGTTAAAACGTTTCGCCTCACCTCCTCCTTGGCCACCTTCTTCAGGCGCTTTGCCTGCTCTCTTCCTCCTCTCAGGCCGCAGGACAAGCTGATACTGAAAAAAATACATTGACAAGGAAAAAAGGCAGAACAATGAGACACACAAGCTTCACCAAAATTCCAGTAATGCCTACATACGCACCACATCTCAGAAGTCCAACTATGTCTACATAGGCAGTACAACCATGTATGACCAGAAGTTAACATGCTTTCAAAAATGTTGGAAATTTACAAAAGCAGAAGTTCAACCATGTATACCAAGGCAATAATCAAACATGTATCTCAGAAGTCCAACTATGTCTACATAGGCAGTACAACCATGTATGAACACTAGTTAACATGCTTTCAAAAATGTTGGAAATTTAAAAAGCAGAAGTTCAACCATATACACTAAGGCAGTAATCAAACATATATACAAACAAGTTGAGCTAATTTCTTCATCTATATACCCAGAAGTCCAACTATGTACACAAAGGCAGTAATACCATAAAAGCAAAGCACGTCGGCTAATTTATTCGTCTATATTGAGATGGAGCAGAAGGTCAGCTATGTACGCCAAGGCAGTGCTAAAAACAATAAAACTGCAGCAACAGCGACAAATGCTCTAAAAAACAGTAAACATGAGACATTCATACCTGATTAGCGGCAGCATCATCATCGACGTCGTCCTCATCATCAGAATTGAAATCAGCATCATCCTTGTCCTCTGGATTAACACGAGAATGCTTCTTCACACCCTTGTTGACCTTTGCAGGTGGAACCTTGTGCTTCACGCCGCATTTCTTACCCTTACCAGGTGCACCAGCACCAAGCGGAGAAGGTGTAGGCGCGGCAGTGGCAAGCACACGAGGACTACGGCGTGGCGTACCACCAAGGCCTAACCCTTCATCTTAAACAACTTCTGCAGGTCTTGAAACACGTGGGCTCCTCCGAGGAGTAACTTCACCAACTACTAGCTTCCTCGCAGCAGTCTTCTTGATTTTCTTCTTAACAGGGACAACCTTGCCATCACTACCACACGACACGTCTTCCTCAATAGTGAGCTCAGCCGCATGAACAGATCCAGGAACATCAGAACCTTTCTCAAGTTGGGCCGCCATCTTCTTGTCAAAATCTTCTTGCTTCTTCCTCTTACGTTGGTCCTCCAGGAGAAGCTGAAGAGGCACATCATCGGGTTGCGTGACAGGTTCAGTGCCATCAACAGACTGCGACTGTGTCTCTGACATCTGAAGAGAGCACAAAGGATCCGAAACGGAATCACAACCTTTGACTGACAGAGCCACCTCCTCAGCAGCAGCAGGGGTTTCTGATAAACCCAACTCAGATAAAACATCGTTGATGGTGTTCACAGCTTCCTCCTCTCTGGACACATCTGCAAAGAACACAAAAAATCAAAGTAAAAAATAAAAAAAGTCAGGAACAAAAACAAAAACAAACGACAAGAACAAGCTAAAAAAACATGGCTCAAAACTTTAAAATGAAAAAAGGGGTTTCACATACTAGGTGAAGCAAGAGCTGTAGAAGCAAGATCCTCAAGGCTTGAAAAATTCTCAAGGCTCGAAGCAACCTCGGCAATCACAGTCAAAGGGATAATGGGTGATTTAGCCGCATCAGATATTGGAGCATCAGTATTAACCTCTGAAGCTCCATCTTGATCACAGGCATTTTTTTCAGAACTATTCAACTCATCACCAACTATAAAAAATGCAAGTAAAAAGACAGCTGAGTTCTAATCCGCAATCCTACACCAAAGGGACTTCTACTTTTACAACAATGTCCAATACCCAGAAGTTCAACAATACCTAACAAAGCAGTAAACACAAAAAACAAACTAAAAATCTACAAACTAAATATAAAAACAATCTACACCAGAGGGGCTACTACATATATCATGAATGTCTAGAAGTTCAACGATACATAACAAAGCAGTAAAACAAAATGTGCATAACAGAAGTTCAACCAAATTTCATTACAATCGAACAATAATTAAAACCAGAAGTTCAACTATGTGACCCAAGCAAGTAGCACATAAAAAAGATGTAGCATGACCACAAACAGTATTTCACAGGCAAACTAAATATCAATGCCATCAACATGATAACAAAAAAACAAAGATACAAAAATGAAACATCTGGGAAGTCCAACAACACTTGGTGACAAAGTTTCACCTGCAAAATCATCAACTAGAAAGTAAGCAAACACTCTACTAACTCAAACTAATGGTAAAAAGCATACACATAACCATTACTAGAAGTTCACACTATTAAGAATGGCAGTCCAACATGAATACTAAGTGAAGATATGGGCAGACATATATGAGAATAATGCTATTTAAAATACAAGATACAACTACATTAACATACCTGGAGAAGGTTTTGAAGCCATGACAACACAACCGCCTTGATGAATGCAACTCCAAACACTAGAACAACCTGCTAAAACAGGGGATTGATTGCATATAGTTAGCAAGTACAAAATCACACAACAAAATACAAAAAGAAACTGAATCAAACCCTAGGATGAAACAACTACAACATACCAACAAAGGATGAACAGTAGCACATCTAGGCAAGCACAGCAAAAAAATGTATCCATAAACTAAATACAATGTCACAGACATAATCTAGACTTCGAAATCCACAGTACTAATGCAATTAAATACATTAGATCCAGTATCAACCATCCATCACACCACACCCTCTCTTACATTCATCTGACTACTAAAATCAACAAAGGGGAAATGAAATCCACACAAGTATGAAGGGACAAATAGCACACACAAGCATCTCACAAACAAATCTGACCACGGGGAATTGAAATCCAACCACCACACGCACAAGAACCCTACCTAATCTACCACCAAACCACCAGAAGAAGGGGGAGGGAGGCGGACGCGAGAGCACACAGAAGAAACAGGCAGGCCTCGACAGATCTGATGAAACTAGAAGCAAGCATTAGGAGGGGGGCAGCACTTGTACCTCTCCAGTCGACTCCCGCACGCACGAATCCGCGTCGGTTCTTCCACTCCCCACGACGCCACGCGCACCTTGCAACCATGTAGGCAGTTGCCACCCTCGCTTCAGAGCAGAAGAGAGCGGGCTGGGCGAGAGAGATCGGGGCGTGGGGGAGAAATAGGAGCGGGGGCATGCGCCGGTTACTCCAGCACGAGGGCAGGGGACAGGGGCGGAGAAATCGGGGGGAGTTGGAGGAGAGGAAGGCAGCGGAGCGACGGAGAGGGGGGAGAGAGCGAGCGACAAGGGGAGAGGAGTTTTCTGATAGGTGGTCGCGAGGGAGATGGTCACTTAATGCCTCTCTGTCGTGGGACTTGCAGCGCCACTGAATTTACACTTTTACCCCCCAACAGCTAAAATAGTAAATACATGTGTAGATAAATAAATGCACCATTTGAATGCATCTATTATAATGAGATAAGATCACAAAATAGCATGGCAGATATCCTCAAAACCAAAAATAGATGGCAAATACAGTACTAAAGGAAGAAACATGCATACATAAATATGCCCCTAAAAAACAAGAGAAAAGAAGTTCAAAAAATAAAGAACAAAAGTTCAAGTACACTAATAAAAGAAGTAAAGGAATAAGAATAAAGAAACCATAAAGAAACAAAAAGAAGAAGTTCAACTACAAAAACAGATGAAGTTCACCCTAAACCCTAAAAACCCTAAGATAAATAGAGGGGTCACGGATGTGACGGACTCGCCCCGCATGCGACGACGCGGCACGCCGCGTCGTCACCTGCTCCGGCTCGTTCCTGTCTCGGCCTCGCAGGGGGAGGGGAGGGGGTCCCGACCCCCCTCCCCCCTGCTCGGCCTCGCGCTACCGCATTGCTGTGCGCTAGGATTTGACAGGACGCAATGTGGTTATTCTGTTTCCACCCCCACCGCACGCACCCTAAACCCTAAAAACCCTAAGATAGATAGTGGGGTCACGGATGTGACGGACTCGCCTCCGCATGCGACGACGCGGCACGCCGCGTCGTCGCCTGCTCTGGCTCGTTCCTGTCTCGGCCTCGCAGGGGGAGGGGAGGAGGAGTCCCGACCCCCCCCCCCTGCTCGGCCTCGCGCTACCGCATTGCTGCGCGCTAGGATTTGACAGGACGCAATGCGGTTATTCTGTTTCCACCCCCACCGCACGCACCCTAAACCCTAAAAACCCTAAGATAGATAGTGGGGTCACGGATGTGACGGACTCGCCTCCGCATGCGATGACGCGGCACGCCGCGTTGTCGCCTGCTCCGGCTCGTTCCTGTCTCGGCCTCGCAGGGGGAGGGGAGAGGGGGTCCCGACCCCCCTCCCCCCCTGCTCGGGCTCGCGCTACCGCATTGCTGCGCGCTAGGATTTGACAGGACGCAATGCGGTTATTATGTTTCCACCCCCACCGCACGCACTCTATATTTTCTAAAACCTCAAATTAACATGTTAAAAATGATTATCATACAAAAGTTCAGGATAGTTATTGAGTGAAGACCAACAACTATTATAAGTACAAAAACATACTAGAAAAAATTAAAAAATATGCATATCCGTCGGCCAATTCCATGGCTGCTCATGGGACTAAGTCAAAAAAATCCAAACCAACGCAAAGAATGAAAAATAACATAAAAAAGAAAGAAATACAGAGGACTTGCTGTATTACTTTGCAAAGAAGGAAAAGCAGAAGTTCATGTACGAACAACATAGAAGTCCAACTTCTACAATGACCCTTAGATGATCTGGAAAAAGTGCATGCATACTTGGGCTAATCCCATGATTGCTCATGAGACAAAAGTCTAAAAACAACATCTGAAGAATTAAAATTACAAAGGAAACCAAACAAAGAAATATAGAGCACCATGCACCTTCGCCTTGCAAAATGTGGAATGCAATCTGGAAAACCAGAAGTTCAACCATTAATAAAAAAAGGTCCAGATCCTACTGAAGATAGTGGATGATCAAAAAACTATACCAAAACATAGACTAAGGTAAAAGAGGATGCATGTGTCTGTGGTCCAGCTCCACACTTACACACTAGCTACAACAAATTGCAGAAGAAATCTAGTAAGGGTTTTTGATTCCTGGAATGTAATCTGTCCTAGAATATCAATGTCAAAAAAGATGGACCTGCATTCATGAAAAGTTTCATTGATGTGACATAAAAAACCAAGAAAGAAACACCTTAGGAATAATAATTTTTAGTGTCGAAGAAACAAAATGCACGAGGCGTAAGTTAACTAATCAAATGTTTTAAACAAGGCAAGTTCAATAATTAGCTTCGTAAATCAGTAAATTTATATAAATATGTGCTTCTCTTGTGACTCCGCGAGGCATAAGTGAAGTCCAGCAAACTATTAGAAGTACGAAAACAAACTAGAAAAAACAGAAAAAATATATGCATATCCATCGGCCAATTAATTCCATGGTCACTCATGGGCTTAGTCAAAAAAATCAAAACAATGCAAGAATGAAAACTGACAGAAAAAAGGAAAGAAATACAAAGGACTTGTTGGATTACCTTGCAACGAAGGAAAAGAAGAAGTTCAGGTATGAAAACGCAGAAGTCCAGCACAGAAACCCGGCCAGACCCACAGGATCCACCTGATCCTCCCCCAATCCCGATCCTGATCTGCCCCAGCCCCGACAGGATCCAACGAAGGAAAAGCAGAAGTTCAGGTATGACAACGCAGAAGTCCAACTTGTACAACGACCATTAGATGATCTAGAAATAATGAACAAACGAATTCGTCCAAAGCATAAAATCATCTGCACAAGATTACAACAGGTCCGCACCCCCTTGGAAATGATCTGGCAACTCCCTTTCCACAACCAAAATGACGAGAGGGCAAATTTCAAAACCGCAAAAATAACCTGTGCAAAAACCCGTGGGAGTGCTAACATCAAATCGCTAGAAATCAAACCGTATGGACCCTCCCGATTAAAATTGACGACTTAGTAAGCCTTGAATTTCACTAAAGTACGCAAATCAGCCAGCAAACTTTATAGAAAAACGAGAAATCAACAGAAGCGCAGGCTGCAGCTCAGGCGGATGAAGAACACGGGCGATTTCAAATTTGTTTGAAATAACAAGAATTTGTGCACCAAACTCATACCAAAACCTAATTCCCATCGTGCCAGAGCTTCGACAACATCCACAGCATGCATTAAACTTGTTACATACACAAGTTCATCACCACCCCGAGAGCAAATCCGCCAATGACCGGAATTCCTATTTAAAACGGGCATTTGGTTGCTAAAAACTGATTGCAAATTACACTTACATAACAAACAACACGAATGATCAGAAAAACTCGCGGTAGATGGCACAGTTGCGAAGATAGCACGAAGGTCGGGTTCGTACAGAGGGAAGTTCAGGCGCGTTACTCAGGCAGTTCAAGTTGTGATCAGAATATTATTCTGATCCTGTGATCAGAATAGTGTTTATGTATGTATGTATGTATGTATATATATATAGGGTCGCGCTATTCGTCATCCTGGGTGAGGAATAGTTATTCTTCACCCCCTCTATTTTACCATCAATACACCGTAATTTTACGTTCCATAAGTTTTGTCTTATTTTTAATGTAAAAAGAGACCGTAAGAAAATATATAATCACCGAAAAATATATTTCATGTTATGTAAAATTACAAACGTAAAAACATAGTGGAAAATACACATAAACTGCAAATTTTCTTATCTTATGACCTATATTCTTATTTCCTTATACTAAATTTTACGTAGCGAATCAACAGGAATGTAACTATTTGAATTCCAAATATAATTTAATTATGAAATGATCATAAGATTACCTCGGGTGAAGAATAACTTTTTCTGCACCCTGGGTGATGAATAGTATCACTATATATATACATATATATATAGGTCGCGCTATTCGTCACCCTAGGTAAGGAATAGTTATTTTTCACCCCCCCCCCCTCTATTTTATCATCAATGCATCGTAATTTTACGTTCCATAAGTTTTGTCTTATTTCCGACGAAAAAAGGGACAGTAAGAAAATACACAATCGCCGTAAAAAATATTTTATGTTATGTAAAATTACAAACGTAAAAACATAGTCTAAAATACACATAAACTGCAAATTTTCTTGTCTTATGACCTATATTTTTATTTTCTTATGTCAAATTTTACGTAGTGAATCAATAGAAATGTAACTATTTGAATTCGAAACATAATTTAATTATGAAATGATCGTAAGATTACCTCGGGTGAAGAATAACTTATTCTGCACCTTGGGTGATGAACAGTAACACTATATATATATATATATATATATATATATATATATATATATATATATATATATGATCGATTCTACGAGAAATTATATTTATATATGTGCATAACATGTACATTATGTAGTATCGTAAAATACCAGCAAATAAAAAAAATTAAATGAAAGACACAAAATTAAAGGAAAAATAAATCATAAAATCAAAACCCCTAAACCTTTTACACCAACCGGTACTAAAGGTCTCCCAGCCCCGACGCGGGCTCGTGCCACATGGTAGCCCTTTACTGGCGGTTCGTGTTGAACCGGAACTAAGGAGGGGGGGGGGACTTTTAGTCCCCACCCTTTAGTGTCGGTTCCAGAACCGGAACCGACACTAAAGGGCCTCACGAACCGATGTTAAATCCCAATTTTGTACTAGTGCCTTTATGAGTATTTGGAAACCTTTACATTATTTTATTATTGTGGAACTTTTAGTGTCATGGACAAGACATACTTGCTACTGTTGGATATCAACATTGCTTATTTTTGTATAGAAATCAAGTTTTTCGATAACTTTCAATATGCAAGCTTGTTGATATCGTTGATTCAAATGTCTGCTGGTATTGTTAAATTGTAGTGAAGGTTTCATGTGTTTGAAAGTATGTGAGAGAGAAAAAGTAAGATGATGACATCACATAGAGTAGCTTCACTGGGTGACTATGGCACACACGAGTAGCTTCATTGAAATTTATCTATGTCAATGGCCGGGGCAGCACCAAAGTGCTGCCTCCATTGTACATGCCCTAAGACCCCCGCCCATGTACTGCTGGGCCATGGCATCTGTGAGACTAAAAAGGCTCCTGGGCCCGTGTGCCAGCTGTGACTAACGAATACCTGTTCATAAATGACTGCAAAATGGCTCATACACGTGCACATACTTCTGTGGCATTGATCCCCATGGAGACCAGCGACCAGTGTCAGCTGCGCGTGAAATCACTAATTCATTTTTCACGATATATCACTTACAACCAC
The DNA here is from genome assembly GCF_018294505.1 of Triticum aestivum. Classification (NCBI taxonomy): domain Eukaryota; kingdom Viridiplantae; phylum Streptophyta; class Magnoliopsida; order Poales; family Poaceae; genus Triticum; species Triticum aestivum. The sequence goes on from NC_057800.1 coordinate 290,402,860, forward strand.
AAATCAAGAACAAATGCAATGCTGTAAACACTAAGCAACACTGTTGAAATGCAGTATCTCTGATTGTATAAATGGACTTTCTCAAAACAAAACAAAAAAGTTGTACAAATGGAGAATTGAGATTCGCCTCGAGGAGTAAAAGGAATCAAATGAATGGCCAGGACAGACTTCTATTATGTGACATACAACAAACTCTTCAAAGGCAGGAGAACATAAGCGATGCTCTAATTGTCTAAAATTTTGCGCGCCTGTGTGGCAAGAGATAATGCATTTACGCGACCACATCAGAGAAAATAATCAGGCAAAATTATACAGCTTCACTTCACACAAATTGCCGCTTCATCAACCCAAACAAGTGTTTGGGCCTTAGGCGTTACCTCGCAAAGTTTTCAGATTTCGTTTGGCAACTCTGTTTGAAACCAAACCTCAGCTATCAAATATCGTTTCTGATTGCACTCGTCCAATTATTTGCATTAGCTTGGTTCCGGCGGGACCAATTTGAGGCTGCGCATCCACTCGCAAAAGCTAGGGTCATCAAAGTGGATGAAGCAGCTCTTTAGCCTGGCCCTCAGTTCAGGAGCAAGGGTCCGTAGCTGAGGAAATCTCGACTCCTGAAACATGCAAATGTGCTCATGTTAACAATTACAGCCTTGCTCACGATTTTGTTTATCAGTGACCATGAATCTAGCTGCCGTAAGAACCATCAGCGAAATAACCCAGCAGGGATGAATGCAGGCGAACCAGAATGTCACTGCTAAGGTTAAGAGAATCATTACCTGCTCATAAGTAGGGTCCTTGTGAGCTGGGATCAGGCGTGAGACAAAGTATCTAGCCTGAGAGCTCCCTTCCTGCGCCAGAACAAAGCATTTACCTTGTGCAAGTCGTGTTTCATGATAGTTGCACAGTTAATGAATTTGGAAGTATTGTCAGACTGATTTGAAATCTAACAACACATGGGCTATAATAAGATATGATACTATGATGATAGCAAAGTGATGAGCAGAAGAGTTGATAAGAGAAAAGGAAGGAAAGCAGTTTAAATCTTGGAAATCAAAGTCAAGGTTGGGAACAGGGAAACTGACTCTGAATGAAAGTATCCTGGGAGCTGGAAAACGGAGTTCACTTAGCTCTTCTGCCAGCGTACGGCATGCTGCCAAAGCTGCTGCAGTTTGTCCTTCTTGGGTTGCTAGTTCAGCACCCTGAAGACACACAGTAAGAAAATGCAACTCAGGAAATATTACTCTTTGCTAGCATTATGATGAATAACCAAAATAGCCATTGCATAATGATAATTCAACATCATTAATACGTTAAGTAAATCAGCAAAATATGACATCTTCCTGCAGCCCTAGTATATCAAGTACTACCTCTGTACCAAAATATAAGACGTTTTTGTAGGTTAAACTAGCTTACAAACACGTCTTATAGTTTTGATACAGAGGGAGTATTAGCATCATTTACACACATACATTCATGAGATCTCTATATTCGTTCTAACCACCAACTGGCTTCTATTGAAAATTTAATAGTTCCAACGAATTCACCTTTCAAACTCCATTCACTCTATTTCTTGCAAAATCTTATGATTATTACATAAACTCACAATCCTGGTAACAAGTTAGTTTTTGCAAACATGATATTGCTAAAATCCCATGCTTCATTTCTTTCCTTGCAAAAAGGAAGTCACGTTCTATTCAAATATCCCTCTGTTCCATAATGTAGTGCGTATAATTTTTGGAAATGTCAAACCTCACACACTTTGACCAGTAGCAATCAAGAACAAAGTCATGTTCAACAGCTACAATTCCGAAGCCAAAACATTTAATCCAAAAGACAACACCAGTGAAAAAAATATTATGTCAAGAATGTTGAAAACAAAGGTGAATGGAGTAAGTTTAATATGCAGCTACAGCACTGAGATAATGTGGTAAAGAGACAGACCATACAGGTGACTCCCTTATTGGGAGTGGGGAGGGAGAGAGGGAAGATAGGAGGTGACTTACCAACCAGATGAAAATATCTGTTCCATGATCCAGTACCACTGCACAATTAGATTGCATGGTCAGATCATATGCTGGCAGCTCCTCAAATGTGCCACCTTCTCGATGCATTATACAACGAGGTGCAAGCATACGGAGCGAGAGGTCAAATGATGCATTCAAGAACAAACTCCTCAGAACTGATCTTTCATCTTCATGTCCTATTATGCTACCTAAGAGTGGCCCCCTTCTCAAATGAAACAAACACTCAGGGAGTGATGACAGCTCTTTTGGGAACCGATAAAGCTTTGATTTTGGAACCTGGGTACCAAATTTGAGAGCTATGTCCTTAATTCTTTCGTCAATTGTGAGCCTCATATCAAGAGCATCGGAGGCAGTCCTGGCGCGCAAGACAGTTCTCTTACCAATGATTACTGAAGCTACATCTTCTTGCACACTTGAAAGATATGCAGACAAACTATCAACCGTTTGCAGCCTGCTAGTGATCACCCTTGTGCTTTCTGTTTGATACACATTAGAGTAACGGACTGCAAACTGGAAGTAAATGAAATCATTCCTGATATCCGCCTTTGTCTCCAAAGACACGGAAAAACTCTGTGTCCCCTCAACACTATGCATCTGGATACAAAATGAAGTGTCATGCTTGAATGTTTCATGAGAATCAGGAGAAGCCTCTTCACCAGGACCAATTACTTGAGTGACAAGCATGCCATCTGAACATCTAATCTCAAATAAGCCATGAGAGCCAGCTGCTTTAGTTGACGCCCTCTGCAAGTTGACCCCAAAGGCCTCTCCAAAATCATCATGAAGTAAAAGCACACCACCAGAACACTTCGCCAGTGACTGTAGGACAGGAACCCTCACAGGGCATGTTCCAGCACAAAGAATGTCAACGATGGTACTGTGTCTCCGTGCTTCATGACCAAGACTCTCCATGTACTTCATAGCTGTCTTCTCCAGGTAAGCATAGTTTGGGTGCTGAACAGAATGAGGTGTTGATCCTGGTCCAAACGTGTTGGGGCCACCAGCACACACCAAGATCCTGCAGTTGCCTCCTGATCTCTTGATGATTCCACGAGACAACTCCGCTGACGGCCCTTGAATAATACCAAGGGCAACCTCCACCGCTGCACCAAGGCATCGGTCCCTCGATACTTCCGCCACACTAAACTGATAGGGTCTCAGGGATGAGAATATTGTGTGTGCAACAGGCAGCGAAGCATGTATAGGAGACAAATACACCCCTGTCCCGTAGATTAGCACCTTCAATGACTCTTGGGCAAGCGACTTACTACCGGGTAACACATCCGCTGACACCGCCGCCCCTTCCGAAAAATCATACACAGAGACAGTTCTACCATAGGAGATGATTCCAATCCTTGCTGTAGGAGGGAGCGAATCCACAAATGCATGCAAGGAGCCCTGTAGATGCTGCAGGTGCGCCTCATCAAGACACTCATCTATGAGAATAAAAATGGGACCAGAGACCCTCAAGACAGGCACCGGGATCAAGCCTGGCCGCCTATTCCTTGGATGCACATAATCGACAGTCGAGGACATGAGCTCTGGCCACTGAACCAGGTCCTGCTTGCTGGAGACCACAAATTCCCCCTCACTGCTGTTCAGCTTTTTGCAAATGACACACTGCCATTGCCCAGAGCCAATCAACACATCACAGTACAAATTCACATAAGCCCCACAGTTCAGGCACCGGCGGGGATCACGCTCCAAGGCTTCGGGACCTGGCGATACCTCCCTCCCTGGTGAAACAAGAGCTCCGAACCCCAAGCTAGGGGCATTCAGCAGTTTCTTCTGCTTCAGGACCTACAAGTGAAAAACACCAACTAAATGACAAGCTGGAGAATTTGCACATGCCTATGCACTAAACACGATTCGCATCTAAAAAACAAGCGTAATTCACAACTCGACTAGTAGTGTAATCGTGTAAGATCCAAATGGTAATGTACTTATGCGCATGCATAATTGAGTTATAGGAGATGTGAGGACATTACTGCGGTAAGGAAAGAGCGACGCGTACCTTGCGGGCAGAGAAGAGGACGTATGGGGAGTCGATGCTGGAGTCCTCCAGAGACGGCGCCACGGAGGGCGCGTGGCTGTGAGGGGTGGCCGCGCCGTTCATGGTGTGCGGCTCGGAGGATGTGGGGAGGGAGACGGAGGACGATGAGGAGGCGGTGCGGGAGGCCAAGGGTACCGCCTGAGGGGAGATCGGGGTGGTGCGGAATGGCACGGCGGCGGGGCGCAGCGGCGAGGAGAAGACGGGCGGGCCCGGTGGCGTGCTGAAGTGCGCGGGGCTGGGGACGGTGGGGCTGCCCCGCAAGGACGTCGAGGAGAGAGCGCTCGGAGGGGTGAAGATCGCCGGGAACGGAGGAGATGCGTGCGCCGCCTGAGGCTGCGGCGGCGTCTCCTCCATGCTGCCGGCCTTATTGGGGATCGGAGGGGAGCAGCGAAAGGGAAACGCGGATCTAAACTGGGAGAAATACTGAGAAGTACGGCAGCACACACTAATCTGTGTGTTTATCAGGGATGTGCCAACAGTTTTTTTGTCGATGTCATATTGGCTGGATCGCGGCTTCCTATTGGCTGGCGCCCTTCCACAATGGCAACTCCGTTGGGGAACATGGGTCATCTCCAGTGTAAAGTAGGCCACTGGCTGATTCTTATGCAAGCTAATTCGATGAATGCGGATGCACCGAATTCAGTTTTGGATTCTTCTTGTGCCGCCTCGGGATAAATGATGGGCGTTGAAAGATCTAGTATATTTTTCCAAATGATAAGCACCACAGGTGTACATGTGGCACGAAGTAACACTATTCTTACGTTTTTACAACTAAAATTGTCATTTAAGAAAAAAAAATCCAGAAAAAAACTAAAACTTGCAAGCAAACAGAAAGTTGACATGCTTCACAACTAAAGTTGCCATCCAAAAACGTCAGGGTGGAATTGTTTCGTTCCACACGTATGTCATTTATCAGGATCATATATTTTTAGTCCCAACAGAAAAGTGGGAGACTAAGGCACAAATTTGTACTATCCTGAATATTATGACTGAAGCCCTCATTGACAAATATTTGGGTTTGCCTGCAAATGTGGGTATGGATAAAAATGATTGTTTCCAATTCTTAATTGATTGAATTATTGTGAAAATTAGTGGATGGAAAGAAAATTATTCGCGGGAGGAAAGGAAATTTTGCTCAAATCGGTTATACAAGCTATCCCAACTTATGTCATGTCCTTCTTTAAAATTCCTAAAAAAAGTTGCAAGGGAATCATTGACACGATGCCGCAATCTTGGTGGGGTGACGAACACAATCAATAGAGAATGCATTCAATGACGTGGTGGAAGATGTGTGTCTCAAAAGACCAACGAGGATGGAGTTCCGAAATATACAATGTTTCAATCTGGCTTTGTTAGCCAAACAAGTGTGGCATCTGCTTGATAATCCTGATTCCCTATGTGCCATCATTTTGAGAACCAAATATTTTCCAGATGGTGACTTAATGAATGCAAGTCTAAAAAGGGTTTCTCTTTTACTTGGCAAAGCATTATGGTGGTAGTTGATTCTCTCAAAAATGGTTATATTTGGAGAGTTAGAAATGGACAAAATATTGATATTTGGAGAGATGCATGGATCTCGAACCGTGTGAATAGGAAAATTATTACTCCTAGAAAAGAGCATCTTCTGTCAAAAGTTGTTGATCTTATCAGTCCAGTCACCAGTTTTTGGGATGAAGATTTAGTGAGACAAATGTTGTGGCCAATTGACACTCAAAGGGTGCTTGTTTTTCCTCTCCCTATGCATAATATGATGAATTTCATTGCTAGGAGCTATACAAAAAATGGATTGTTCACGGTTTGTTCGACTTATTTGGAGGAATGGAACAAACAACATGGGAGGAAATTGCAACACACAAATGGTATGGGTAGAACAAATGCCAATACTATTTGGGGTAAGATTTGGCAATTGTCTTGTCCAGCAAAGGTGAAAATTTTCATTTGGTGTACATTGCATGGAACCCTCCCGTGCCATGTTACGCTTGCTAATAAACATATGAAAGTTTCGCCCACCTACCCATCATGTTTGAATGGGCCATAATATACAAAACACGTGTTGTTTTTGTGTCAGAAGGTGAAAGAGGTTTGGGAGAAGCTGGGATTGCACGAGGCCAAGCATGTGCTATCGATCGTGCGGAAGAGGCAGTTTTTGAGTTCTTACTTCTTACGCCAAAGCAAGAACTATCTATATTAGGCATCTAGAATGTATGCGAATTGATCACTGATACGTCTCCAACGTATCTATAATTTTTTATTGTTCCATGCTATTATATTATCTATTTGGGATGTTTTATATGCATTAATATGCTATTTTATATGATTTTTGGGACTAACCTATTAACCTAGAGCCTAGTGTCAGTTTTTGTTTTTTACCTTGTTTTAGAGTTTCGCAAAAAAGGAATACCAAACGGAGTCCAAACGAAATAAACTTTCGCAGTGATTTTTCTTGGACCAGAAGCCACCCAGGAGACTTGGAGTGCAAGTCAAAAGAGCCACGAGGCGGCCACAAGGGTGGAGGGCACGCCCCCCAACCTTGTGGGCCCCTCGGTGACCCCCTGACCTAGATCTTCCTTCTATATATTCTCATATGCCCCGAAAACTTCCACGGGAGCCACGAAACCACTTTTATAATGCTACAACCTTCTGTCCCTGTGAGATCCCATCTAGGGGCCTTTTCCGGCATCCTGCCGGAGGGCGATTCGATCACGGGGGGCTTCTACATCAACACCATTGCCTCTCAGATGAAGCGTGAGTAGTTTACCTCAGACCTACGGGTCCATAGCTAGTAGCTAGATGGCTTATTCTCTCTCTTTGATTCTCAATACAAAGTTCTCCTCGATGTTCTTGGAGATCTATTCGATGTAATACTCTTTTGCGGTGTGTTTGCCGAGATCCAATGAATTGTGGATTTATGATCATCTTATCTATGAATATTATTTGAATCTCCTTTGAATTCTTTTATGCATGATTTGATATCTTTGCAAGTCTCTTCGAACTATCAATTTGGTTTGGCCAACTAGATTGGTTTTTCCTGCAATGGGAGAAGTGCTTAGCTTTGGGCTCAATCTTGCGGTGCTCGATCCTAGTGACAGAAGGGGAACTGACACGTATTCTATTGTTTCCATCGAGGATAAAAAGATGGGGTTTTCATCATATTGTTTGAGTTAATTCCTCTACATCATGTTATCTTGCTTAAGGTGTTACTCCGTTCTTTATGAACTTAATACTCTAGATGCATGCTAGATAGCGGTCGATGTGTGGAGTAATAGTAGTAGATGCAGAAACGTTTCGGTCTACTTGACACGGACGTGATGCCTATATTCATGACCATTGCCTTAGATATCATCATAAGTTTGCGCTTTTCTATCAATTGCTCGGCAGTAATTTGTTCACCCACCGTAATAATTTCTATCTTGAGAGAAGCCTCTAGTGAAACCTATGGCCCCGAGATCTATTTTCCATCATATAAGTTTCCGATCTACAATTCTAGTTTCCTATTTACTTTATTTTGCAATCTTTTACTTTCAGTTCCATAAACCAAAAATACCAAAAATATTACTTTACAGTTTATCCATCTCTATCAGATCTCACGTTGCAAATAACCGTGAAGGGATTGACAACCCCTTTATTGACGTTGGGTGCAAGGTTGGTGTTTGTTTGTGTAGGTATTCGGTGGCTTGCGCGTTGTCTCCTACTGGATTGATACCTTGGTTCTCAAAACTAAGGGAAATACTTATGCTACTTTGCTGCATCACTCTTTCCTCTTCAAGGGAAAAACCAACGCGGGCTCAAGAGGTAGCAAGAAGGATTTCTGGCGCTGTTGCCGGGGAGATCTACGCCAAGCCAGTACATACCAAGTACCCATCATAGACTCTCATCCCTCGCATTACATTGTTCGCCATTTGCCTCTCGTTTTCCTCTCTCCTACTTCTAAAATGATTTTCGAAATTTCATTTGTGTTTCCATGTGCCTTCTTTTTGCTTGCATCTTTGCTTGCTAAAAATTTATTGATATGGATCCACTTAAAGTTTTCTACTTCTATCATCTTCGATCTATATGTGCTTGTGCTGAAACCCCAACTAGTTTAGTTGAGGGAAAATCGTTAGATAAGCATGCTCATTTTGTGCGTCATCGTTTGATTGAAAAGGGGAAGCTCTTATGGAATGAAATAAATTGTTTGCTATGCTTTGCTTGGAATATTTGTGAAATTTATGATTTTACTTGTTGCTCTAAGAACCCTAAAAACACCTTCCCTACCTATGTGAGTTTAATGATAATGAAATCTTATCTTCTTATGAGAAGGGTGTTTACAGTTACTATGATATTGAACAAATTGAAGAATTTGTTGCTTTTAAGGGTTCTTATGAAGTTGCTTCTTTGATTGAAAAGTATGATATTACTCTTTACAAATCTGAAAATTTTGACATACTTAAATATTGCTATGAAAACTATGCTCACAATGCCTATGTCAAAGAATTTATTGAGAGAATGACCGTTGCTTTGGAAGAAAATAATGATATGAATGAATCTATAGATAGTTATGATTCCTATGATTTGATTGAAATATCCCTTGATGAACATGATTCTTGCTATTCTTGTGGCCATGATATCAATATTTCTGGAGATGAATTTGCTATAGTTCCTTATGTTAAACATGAGAGTATTGCTATTGCACCCATACTTGATAGTTCCTTGAATCAAAAGCATGATTGCAATGATATTATTATAAATTCTATTAATGTCAATTGTGTTAATGATATGCAAAACCCTAAGCTTGGGGATGCTAGTTTTGCCATGTCCACTGCTTGTTGCAATGATCATGATTGGGGTGATTCTTCTTATGATCTTGAAGATTTGTTTAAGCCTTATGATGAAAATGTTTCCAATAATATTGAAAGTGGGTTTGGAAGAGTGTTAAATTTAGATCCCACATGTTTGGAGTATGTTCAATCTTATGAAATTTTTGATAAAAATGGGTTTGGAGAGGTCATGACTTTAGTTAATGTTAATCCCACTATTTTGGAAGAGTGTCAACTTCGCATGCGTGTGAATCATGTTGAGAATATGTTATGTGATAGCTATATTGTTGAATTTTCTTATGATCCTAGATGTAATTATTATGAGAGAGGAAAATATGGTTGTAGAAGTTTTCATGTCACTAAATCACCTCTCGTTATGTTGAAATTGCTAATGTTTCTTTCTTCTTCCTTGCATATGGTGGTTTTTGCTTGTATTGATAATTTGTTGCTTATAAAATCCCTATGCATAGGAAGCATGTTAGGATTAAACTTGTTTGTCACATGTTTTATGATGCTCCCATCGTGCTTCAATTCTTGTCTTTCATGTGAGCATCATCGAAATTCCAATTCCTAGCTAAAAGGCTTTAAAGAAAAGCACTTGCTGGGAGGCAACCCAATATTTTTCCTTGCTTTTTGAATTAAATAATTCATCCAGCCTCTGGTTAGATGTGGTTTTATGTTTTAATTAGTGTCTATGTGTGACGCCCCCGATTCAATCGTACACTAATCATGCACGCAAATGTGTACGATCAAGATCAGGGACTCACGGGAAGATATCACAACACAACTCTACAATTAAAATAAGTCATACAAGCATCATAATACAAGCCAGGGGCCTCGAGGGCTCGAATACAAGTGCTCGATCATAGACGAGTCAGCGGAAGCAACAATATCTGAGTACAGACATAAGTTAAACAAGTTTGCCTTAAGAAGGCTAGCACAAACTGGGATACAAATCGAAAGAGGCGCAGGCCTCCTGCCTGGGATCCTCCTAGGTCACTCCTGGTCGTCATCAGCGGGCAGCACGTAGTAGTAGGCACCTCCGGTGTAGTAGGGGTCGTCGTCGACGGTGGCGTCTGGCTCCTGGACTCCAGCATCTGGTTGCGACAACCAGGTAGAAGGGAAAGGGGAAAAGAGGGAGAAAAGCAACCGTGAGTACTCATCCAAAGTACTCGCAAGCAAGGAGCTACACTACATATGCATGGGTATATGTGTAAGGAGGCCATATCGGTGGACTGAACTGCAGAATGCCAGAATAAGAGGGGGATAGCTAATCCTGTCGAAGACTACGCTTCTGGTAGCCTCCGTCTTGCAGCATATAGATGAGAGTAGAATGTAGTCCTCCAAGTAGCATCTCCAAGTAGCATCTCCAAGCAGCATCGCATAGCATAATCCTACCCGGCGATCCTCTCCTCGTCGCCCTGTAGAAAAGTGATCACCGGGTTGTCTGTGGAACTTGGAAGGGTGTGTTTTATTAAGTATCCGGTTCTAGTTGTCATAAGGTCAAGGTACAACCCCAAGTCGTCCTGTTACCGAAGATCACGGCTATTCGAATAGATTAAACTTCCCTGCAGGGGTGCACCACATAGCCCAACACGCTCGATCCCATTTGGCCGGACACACTTTCCTGGGTCATGCCCGGCCTCGGAAGATCAACACGTCGCAGCCCCACCTAGGCAAAACAGAGAGGTCAACACGCCGGTCTAAACCTAAGCGCACAGGGGTCTGGGCCCATCGCCCATAGCACACCTGCACGTTGCGTGGGCGGCCGGAAGCAGAACTAGCCCCCTTAATACAAGAGCAGGCTTACGTTCCAATCCGGCGCGCGCCGCTCCGTCGCTGACGTCTGAAGTGCTTCGGCTGATACCACGACGTCGGGATACCCATAACTACTCCGACGTAGATGGTTAGTGCGTATAGGCTCGTAGCCAGACTCAGATCAAATACCAAGATCTCGTTAAGCGTGTTAAGTGTCCGCGAACGCCGAACAGGGCCAGGCCCACCTGTCTCCTAGGTGGTCTCAACCTGCCCTGTCGCTCCGCCACAAGTAACAGTCGGGGGCCGTCGGGAACCCAGGCCCACCTCTACCGGGATGGAGCCACCTGTCCTTTCAGCCCCCTCGTCAGAATCACTTTCGGGTACTCAATGAGCTGACCCGACTTTAGTCACCATCTGTATAGTATGTATGTATGTATAGTATATACCCGTGATCACCTCCCAAGTGATCACGGCCCGATAGTATAGCAAGGCAGACTGACAAGAATGTAGGGCCAATGATGATAAACTAGCATCCTATACTAAGCATTTAGGATTGCAGGTAAGGTATCAACAGATGTAGTGACAATGTCAGGCTATGCATCAGAATAGGATTAACGAAAGCAGTAACATGCTACACTACTCTAATGCAAGCAGTATAGGGAGAATAGGCGATATCTGGTGATCAAGGGGGGGGGGGGCTTGCCTGGTTGCTCTGGCAAGAGAGAGGGGTCGTCAACTCCGTAGTCGAACTAGGCAGCAGCAGCATCGGTCTCGTAGTCTACCGGAGAGAAGAGGGGGACGAAACAATGAATACAGAGCAAACAAAGCATCACAAAATATAACAAGGCAATACGCGGTGTTCGGTGTGCCCTAACACGGTAGTAGGTGATACCGGTGAAGGGGGGAAAACCCCCGGGAAAGTATTCCCGGTGTTTCGTGTTTTCGGGCAGAGGAGCCGGAGGGGGAAAGTTGCGGGTTCGATAGGTTAGGGGTGTGTGGCGGACGAACGGACCGCGTATCCGGATTCGTCTCGTCGTTCTGAGCAACTTTCATGTTGAAAATATTTTAATCCGAGTTACGGATTAAAAGATATGATTTTCTAAAGATTTTATTAATTTCTGGAATTTATTTAATTATTTAATTAATTCAGAAAATGGATTTATGACGTCAGCATGATGTCATGCTGACGTCAGCAGTCAACAGGGTTGACTTGGTCAACCTGACGGTGGGTCCCGCATGTCATTGACTGATAACTAACTAACTAAATTAATTAATCTAATTAGTAGATTAGTCAGGTTAATTAAATGATTAATTAGTCTAACCAGGTTTAATTAAGTTAATTAATTCTTTAATTAATTAATTAATATTTTAATTATTTTTTTTATTTTTTTATTATTATTTTTTTTATTTTTTTACTTATTTTATTTTTTTAAATCTTTTTTTTTGTTCTAGGGCGTGGGCCCCGTTTGTCATGGGGCCAATGGCCTTAGCGGGCATGGGCATGAGGGCGTGCGCCCGAGTCCACTCGGGAAGGGGGCAACGGGCGCTTGGGCAGGCGCTCGCCCGCAGGGAGTGCGATAGGGCGAGGCCAGCGGCCAGGGCGGCCGCGGTGGCCGGCCGGCGTGGGGGGAAACGGAGTGCGGGGCCGGCGACGAGCGGGCCCGCGGGCGGCAGGGGAGCCGGGCGCGGTGGTGGTGCGAGGAGGCGTGGCGTGCACGGGACGCACGCGTGCGGTGGCCGCGGCGACGAGCGCCGGGCGCACGCGGTGGCGCGACGAGTAGGGGAGGCCGGTGCGGGTGGCGACGGGGAGTCGTGCAGAGCGGGCACAAAGAGGAAGAGGAGGCCGTGGCCTCACCGGCGTTGCAGAGAAGCGGGGCGGCGAGGCTCGGGGGCGACCATTGTGGAGGAGGATGGGGACGAGGCGTCGCCGCGGCATCGGGGAGGCGGGCGCAGTCCGGCGAGGTGGAGGACGGACGAGGACGCGTGCGGCGGGGCGATGAGGTCCGGCGATGTAGAGGAGAAGGACGGCGAGGTCTGGCGATGGGCAGCGGCGGGACGGCGCGCGTCCACGGCGTCCGGCGAGGAGGGGGTGAGGACGAGCGGCGGGGGGGGGGTCGCGCGAGGAGAGGGGGGTGCGAGAAGGCAACGGCGAGGGCGATCCGGGGCGGTGGCGCGGTCGCCCCGATCTCGATCCAGATCGGGGGAGTGAGGGGAGAGTGGGGGGAGTGGGGATCGGTGGGGTTAGGGTTTGGGTAGTGGGGGGGGATATGGCGGCGGGGTGGGCCGGTTAGGGCCAGGTGGGCTGGTTGGGCCCGGCCAGCTGGGCCACAGATGGCCCAGTGGGGGGGGGGGGGGTTCTGCCTTTTTTTTATTTTTAGTTAGAGTTGTCTTTTCCTTTTTTTCATTTCTCTTTTCTGTTTTATTTTAGTTGCACTTTATTTTTGGTTTAGCAAAATATAAAAATAGCCCCAAAAATAGTGTGTCAAAATAATCCACTGTTCTAAGAAGTTTTACCTCAGAATAAAAATAGTTTAGTATTTGGTAAAATATATTAGGAGTATAACTAATTGTTTTGATGTTGTTTTAATCACTTTAGGGTATTTAAATATCTTATAAAGATGTTGTTACTCCATCAATAATATCCATGATTTATTTGTCACATTAAGAACAATTTAGATTTGAGTTATGAAAACTTTAATTGTTTGACTTGATTTTAAATTTGAATTTGAATCGTTTTGAACCATCGCGAGATTAACAACAATAACCGAGGTGACGTGGCATCATTAGCGTGGAATTACTATAGCCTGAATATCCGGGCGTCACAATTCTCCTCCACTACAAGAAATCTCGTCCCGAGATTTAAGCGGTGGAGTAAGGGGGGAAAGGTGTTGGTAGCGAAAAACCTAACGAGTCTTCTCGGTCTTGGCTTCCCTTTCGAAGAGGTTGATCCCTTTCGTTGATGTCTTCATTTCTTTGCTTCAGGTCATCATGGTGAAGTCGGCATCCTTTTCTTTGGGAACTCCAACGTACTTATGAATAGGTAAGGTGCAGCTTCTACAACGATAGGATTTTATAAGGGAAAATCTACTGGGGGTTTCCCAAGTATGAACATATGAGTATCTCTCGAGCTGAACAAACGAAACACATCGAGAGCAAAGTAAGACGGTGCAATAAGAATTTTCAAGCGGATAGGCAATCGTTCATTGCCTGGAACAGAGTGTGAATGGGGTTCAGGGCAACAGGAATAAGTATTGTGTCCGATACAGAATAGATCAACAGGCGGGTGGCCCGTGAATTACATAGAAGGTCAAGCACGAGGGATAACTTTGACAACAGGGTGTACAAGAGAGTCAGGTTTTGATCCTGTGGAACTGTGGGTTATGGGCCCACCATGTGGTTTTTTTTTATAGGAGCCGTGACATCTTGCACGGTCATGATAGCAAGGCATGTCAGGGAGTACCATGTCAGCTATGTCGGCAACAACGTTGGTACCAAGGGCGAGGGACGAAGAGAACCATTTTCCTGCTCGTTGAACGAGGCGGACCAGTAGGCAAAGTTCTCGTCCATCGGTGGTTACCGGAATGTCATCGACAAAAGTAACATGGTCTTACTGACAGAATTGTACAACAAGATGTTTACATAAGCAGGAAAATATTACTTCTCAGATCATATAGATCACAAGAAAGGTTAAACCAACAACGGAAGGAAAATATGATCATCAGATTAAACAGAACAATGGAAAGGAAAATGTGTTTAAACACATATTTCAGGGGTATATCCTTCCCAATGACAAGCAGAGCATGATATCCATGACAGGATATAAAGTAGAAAACCATTTAGGTAAGGGGGAAGGAATCTCATGATATTACCCATACAACGGTTTTAGGATAAGGGATAAATAAAATTTAGCATCGTGCTTCGGATGTTCTTGTTGAAAATCAGAGTATCGCAGACATGCTTCGAGATAGCATTGACATGGTCTTCATGTGAAGATCAGACTTTGGAAACACGAAGGATCCATCAGGAATAACTTGTAGAATAAGTCTTACAATTTCCTCATGGATGGACGGATAACCTTGCTGAAAAGGAATCTATAAGGATAGGTCCTCCAGCCGGGGGGGTGCTAGGCATGACATCAGGTTACCGGGTCACCAAAGGATCAACATCATAACTCTCGGAAAGTTGTCCCAACCATCATATCTGACCGAGATTCATATCCAATTGGTGTCATGATACCTCAAACTCAGGATGCCTGAGAAGAAAAGGTGCAACACAATTGACGAGTTGACATTGTAAGATTTTCAGGAAATGAACTATGGAAGCGAGTTCCGAAACAAGAGTTCATTATTAAACCAAGGAGGGGATGAGAAGGTGGCTGATGGGCTCAGCGACAATTCATCGAGAATTCCAAACTGATGGATTCCCACGATAATGTGAACAAGAAGATGACATTTGTCAGCTCAAATGGTATAATGAGGTATGCTCGAGGAAAACATACACAATTAAACATTGGTTGAAAGGTGCACCCGAAATATGGGCTGGGTTGCACGACCAACGTCGGAATGGTGATTCAATAATCAATAGTCTAAGAATTTCACTTCAAAGCAAGAGGCTTGCTAGAAGTTTTGAATTCACACGTCTTAGCTCAATTGCCGGTATTCCGGTTGAAAACAATACGGGGGCCAAGGAATGAATGAAGATGGCAAGAAGTATTATGATATCAAGAATTCTTAAGAGGTGGTGAAATTCTCACCACATTCTTGACAAAAAGAGATGGTAATACTTCCAAGGTAAGGAAGATCAACTGCTGGGTAGCAGGGATCTCAAGGTTTACACAAAACACGAACAAGTTGTGTTGAACGGAAGGCAATAAAGTGGTCGATGAGAACAGGAATCATCGAGGGGCAAGGATGGTATTACCCATCATGAATTCAATTGAATTCCTGGAAGAGCTCATAAGGTTGATGATGATCACGACACAATTGTCGAGAGATTTCATGCAGGTGTAGTCAACCAGCGACGACATCAAGTCAAGGGAATGATGAAGCAAGAGGTTATTGGAACCACAGTTACGACCCAAACTCGAACTCAAGCTTGTTGTTTAAGGTGAAATGATATGACGATGAGGATCGACGTAAAGTTAGTTCATCGTCGAAGATTGGTGCTCCGAGAATAAGGACTAGGTAGCCCAGTTAGAATCGTCACGACAATGATATAGCCAAACAGGCTAGGAATGGCGTGATCGGGTACAAACTCGTACTTATAGAAGCTTACTGAAGAGTTGTTGAACCGTAGAGCGGACTCGGTTCAGTTATCGGTGTCTTTGAGTGTTCAATAACTCCGAGCCCATGAAAAATTGTAATCGGTGAGTATGTAGTACTTGATGAAGAACTCATAAGAAATTATGCAGTTCCAAGATAATCTCGAGATACCAGGTGGTAATACTCGACGACGGATCAAACTAGAAGTTGAACTGGGGTATTGCTCTATAGAAGACAAGTGCTTAAACTTGCACAGGACATGATATTTAAAGGAGAACATGGTCAGAACCACGATTGCAAAAAGGCCAGCTCTCAGATATAAGATGAACTTATACCAAGGGAATAATTGATTTTAAAAGAAGCTTCGATGAGAGATGTACATCGTGTCCATGGGCATGAACGCAAGTTCAAGGTCGACTCCCACTTCTCCAATGCACAACCTTTCATTCACTTCTCGCGCTCAATGAAGTTGTAGTTTTGAAATTTTATCTGGCAAAATACCAAAAGAGTACGACTCGTGAAAACTTTCGAGTTCACACATATTAAGGAAGGCATAGGTTCAACCCATCGGGGCATCTTAGAATCCTATACCAGAATTTTTTTGAAGTAATTAACTCAAGCTCGAAGGCAGAGCATGGTTGAGAAAGCAGACGATACAATTTACCAAAGGCATTATGTATCCGAGAAAAAGGCTCACAAGTTTATTGAATATGAAGGGCGTTGTCAGATAAAATCCAACAAAGGAGCTGGTGGCCCACAAGGGATCTGACGTGAGCATCGGTACTCAACTAGGGGAAGCAGATTATAGAAACAACTGACTAACTCAATTGTCAAATGCAAAGGAATTATGTTTTCCAAATCAAGGGATCAGAAGCAATGCTCTAATTAGGGGTGGAAAAGTTGAATAGCCTTAGGGTACAATCAAAGACAATTGGATTGGTCGAGAACCAATTCCAGTTAAAAGGATGGCAGCTCAGCCGGAAAGGTAATTTATAAGGATCAATGATGATTGCGGGTATTCGCAAACATATTGAGTCAACAGACTCAAAATGATAATGACAAGGAATGTCAATATGACTACGAGACTTATGGGATTAACCATAATGCAAGCAAGCAAGAATTTCAAGAGCCAAAGGCTCCAGAGGATTCTCGGAAGATCGAATAGTATTTTGAAGAATTTTGTGTAACACATGAACAATAGGGGATGAGCGGATACTCGACAAGTGCGAGTATTTAGTTGAGGGGGTATTCATGTAGTAAGGAACTGCTAGGCAGTAGGCACAAAGTATTCTCGGATCAATAGAGAAAACTTCGGGGTATCTTGTAATAACAAGATCACTGGGGGATGATCGTATGAATGGCAAGTGTAAGTAGTTATCCATACGGATTTATCGGTGGCCAGGAATAGCAAAAGTGATGGTCACAAAGTCTCGAGAGAATATCAAAGAGTATCTCCGAATTATTCTGATTAGCAGACGATCATCTGAAGTGAGGGGCTCTCCGGGAGAAAGTACTCGCGAGAACCTAAAGTTAGTTTTGTTATTAGCAAAATCGTTTAACCCGAATAGAAGAGAGTTCAGAATCCCAGAGTAAAGATCGAGGAGTAAAAGATCCTAATACCTCCCGATGGCGACGTGGGCCCATGGGCCACACAGCCATGTTAGTAAAAGTTTTTGTAATGTCTAGACTCGACTTCGGCCAAGGAGTGTGGAAGGGGGATTCCTACAGGCAGTCGGCTCTGATACCAACTTGTGACGCCCCCGATTCAATCGTACACTAATCATGCACGCAAATGTGTACGATCAAGATCAGGGACTCACGGGAAGATATCACAACACAACTCTACAATTAAAATAAGTCATACAAGCATCATAATACAAGCCAGGGGCCTCGAGGGCTCGAATACAAGTGCTCGATCATAGACGAGTCAGCGGAAGCAACAATATCTGAGTACAGACATAAGTTAAACAAGTTTGCCTTAAGAAGGCTAGCACAAACTGGGATACAGATCGAAAGAGGCGCAGGCCTCCTGCCTGGGATCCTCCTAGTCACTCCTGGTCGTCATCAGCGGGCAGCACGTAGTAGTAGGCACCTCCGGTGTAGTAGGGGTCGTCGTCGACGGTGGCGTCTGGCTCCTGGACTCCAGCATCTGGTTGCGACAACCAGGTAGAAGGGAAAGGGGAAAAGAGGGAGAAAGCAACCGTGAGTACTCATCCAAAGTACTCGCAAGCAAGGAGCTACACTACATATGCATGGGTATATGTGTAAGGAGGCCATATCGGTGGACTGAACTGCAGAATGCCAGAATAAGAGGGGGATAGCTAATCCTGTCGAAGACTACGCTTCTGGTAGCCTCCGTCTTGCAGCATATAGATGAGAGTAGAATGTAGTCCTCCAAGTAGCATCTCCAAGTAGCATCTCCAAGCAGCATCGCATAGCATAATCCTACCTGGCGATCCTCTCCTCGTCGCCCTGTAGAAAAGTGATCACCGGGTTGTCTGTGGAACTTGGAAGGGTGTGTTTTATTAAGTATCCGGTTCTAGTTGTCATAAGGTCAAGGTACAACCCCAAGTCGTCCTGTTACCGAAGATCACGGCTATTCGAATAGATTAAACTTCCCTGCAGGGGTGCACCACATAGCCCAACACGCTCGATCCCATTTGGCCGGACACACTTTCCTGGGTCATGCCCGGCCTCGGAAGATCAACACGTCGCAGCCCCACCTAGGCAAAACAGAGAGGTCAACACGCCGGTCTAAACCTAAGCGCACAGGGGTCTGGGCCCATCGCCCATAGCACACCTGCACGTTGCGTGGGCGGCCGGAAGCAGAACTAGCCCCCTTAATACAAGAGCAGGCTTACGTTCCAATCCGGCGCGCGCCGCTCCGTCGCTGACGTCTGAAGTGCTTCGGCTGATACCACGACGTCGGGATACCCATAACTACTCCCACGTAGATGGTTAGTGCGTATAGGCTCGTAGCCAGACTCAGATCAAATACCAAGATCTCGTTAAGCGTGTTAAGTGTCCGCGAACGCCGAACAGGGCCAGGCCCACCTGTCTCCTAGGTGGTCTCAACCTGCCCTGTCGCTCCGCCACAAGTAACAGTCGGGGGCCGTCGGGAACCCAGGCCCACCTCTACCGGGATGGAGCCACCTGTCCTTTCAGCCCCCTCGTCAGAATCACTTGCGGGTACTCAATGAGCTGACCCGACTTTAGTCACCATCTGTATAGTATGTATGTATGTATAGTATATACCCGTGATCACCTCCCAAGTGATCACGGCCCGATAGTATAGCAAGGCAGACTGACAAGAATGTAGGGCCAATGATGATAAACTAGCATCCTATACTAAGCATTTAGGATTGCAGGTAAGGTATCAACAGATGTAGCGACAATGTCAGGCTATGCATCAGAATAGGATTAACGAAAGCAGTAACATGCTACACTACTCTAATGCAAGCAGTATAGAGGAGAATAGGCGATATCTGGTGATCAAGGGGGGGGGCTTGCCTGGTTGCTCTGGCAAGAGAGAGGGGTCGTCAACTCCGTAGTCGAACTAGGCAGCAGCAGCATCGGTCTCGTAGTCTACCGGAGAGAAGAGGGGGAAGAAACAATGAATACAGAGCAAACAAAGCATCACAAAATATAACAAGGCAATACGCGGTGTTCGGTGTGCCCTAACACGGTAGTAGGTGATACCGGTGAAGGGGGGAAAACCCCCGGGAAAGTATTCCCGGTGTTTCGTGTTTTCGGGCAGAGGAGCCGGAGGGGGAAAGTTGCGGGTTCGATAGGTTAGGGGTGTGTGGCGGACGAACGGACCGCGTATCCGGATTCGTCTCGTCGTTCTGAGCAACTTTCATGTTGAAAATATTTTAATCCGAGTTACGGATTAAAAGATATGATTTTCTAAAGATTTTATTAATTTCTGGAATTTATTTAATTATTTAATTAATTCAGAAAATGGATTTATGACGTCAGCATGATGTCATGCTGACGTCAGCAGTCAACAGGGTTGACTTGGTCAACCTGACGGTGGGTCCCGCATGTCATTGACTGATAACTAACTAACTAAATTAATTAATCTAATTAGTAGATTAGTCAGGTTAATTAAATGATTAATTAGTCTAACCAGGTTTAATTAAGTTAATTAATTCTTTAATTAATTAATTAATATTTTAATTATTTTTTTATTTTTTTATTATTATTTTTTTTATTTTTTTACTTATTTTATTTTTTTAAATCTTTTTTTTTGTTCTAGGGCGTGGGCCCCGTTTGTCATGGGGCCAATGGCCTTAGCGGGCATGGGCATGAGGGCGTGCGCCCGAGTCCACTCGGGAAGGGGCAACGGGCGCTTGGGCAGGCGCTCGCCCGCAGGGAGTGCGATAGGGCGAGGCCAGCGGCCAGGGCGGCCGCGGTGGCCGGCCGGCGTGGGGGGGAAACGGAGTGCGGGGCCGGCGACGAGCGGGCCCGCGGGCGGCAGGGGAGCCGGGCGCGGTGGTGGTGCGAGGAGGCGTGGCGTGCACGGGACGCACGCGTGCGGTGGCCGCGGCGACGAGCGCCGGGCGCACGCGGTGGTGCGACGAGTAGGGGAGGCCAGTGCGGGTGGCGACGGGGAGTCGTGCAGAGCGGGCACAAAGAGGAAGAGGAGGCCGTGGCCTCACCGGCGTTGCAGAGAAGCGGGGCGGCGAGGCTCGGGGGCGACCATTGTGGAGGAGGATGGGGACGAGGCGTCGCCGCGGCATCGGGGAGGCGGGCGCAGTCCGGCGAGGTGGAGGACGGGGACGACGTGCGGCGGGGCGATGAGGTCCGGCGATGTAGAGGAGAAGGACGGCGAGGTCTGGCGATGGGCAGCGGCGGGACGGCGCGCGTCCACGGCGTCCGGCGAGGAGGGGGTGAGGACGAGCGGCGGGGGGGGGGGTCGCGCGAGGAGATGGGGGTGCGAGAAGGCAACGGCGAGGGCGATCCGGGGCGGTGGCGCGGTCGCCCCGATCTCGATCCAGATCGGGGGAGTGAGGGGAGAGGGGGGGGAGTGGGGATCGGTGGGGTTAGGGTTTGGGTAGTGGGGGGGTATGGCGGCGGGGTGGGCCGGTTAGGGCCAGGTGGGCTGGTTGGGCCCGGCCAGCTGGGCCACAGATGGCCCAGTGGGGGGGGGTTCTGCCTTTTTTTTTATTTTTAGTTAGAGTTGTCTTTTCCTTTTTTTTCATTTCTCTTTTCTGTTTTATTTTAGTTGCACTTTATTTTTGGTTTAGCAAAATATAAAAATAGCCCCAAAAATAGTGTGTCAAAATAATCCACTGTTCTAAGAAGTTTTACCTCAGAATAAAAATAGTGTAGTATTTGGTAAAATATATTAGGAGTATAACTAATTGTTTTGATGTTGTTTTAATCACTTTAGGGTATTTAAATATCTTATAAAGATGTTGTTACTCCATCAATAATATCCATGATTTATTTGTCACATTAAGAACAATTTAGATTTGAGTTATGAAAACTTTAATTGTTTGACTTGATTTTAAATTTGAATTTGAATCGTTTTGAACCATCGCGAGATTAACAACAATAACCGAGGTGACGTGGCATCATTAGCGTGGAATTACTATAGCCTGAATATCCGGGCGTCACAATTCTCCTCCACTACAAGAAATCTCGTCCCGAGATTTAAGCGGTGGAGTAAGGGGGGAAAGGTGTTGGTAGCGAAAAACCTAACGAGTCTTCTCGGTCTTGGCTTCCCTTTCGAAGAGGTTGATCCCTTTCGTTGATGTCTTCATTTCTTTGCTTCAGGTCATCATGGTGAAGTCGGCATCCTTTTCTTTGGGAACTCCAACGTACTTATGAATAGGTAAGGTGCAGCTTCTACAACGATAGGATTTTATAAGGGAAAATCTACTGGGGGTTTCCCAAGTATGAACATATGAGTATCTCTCGAGCTGAACAAACGAAACACATCGAGAGCAAAGTAAGACGGTGCAATAAGAATTTTCAAGCGGATAGGCAATCGTTCATTGCCTGGAACAGAGTGTGAATGGGGTTCAGGGCAACAGGAATAAGTATTGTGTCCGATACAGAATAGATCAACAGGCGGGTGGCCCGTGAATTACATAGAAGGTCAAGCACGAGGGATAACTTTGACAACAGGGTGTACAAGAGAGTCAGGTTTTGATCCTGTGGAACTGTGGGTTATGGGCCCACCATGTGGTTTTTTTTTATAGGAGCCGTGACATCTTGCACGGTCATGATAGCAAGGCATGTCAGGGAGTACCATGTCAGCTATGTCGGCAACAACGTTGGTACCAAGGGCGAGGGACGAAGAGAACCATTTTCCTGCTCGTTGAACGAGGCGGACCAGTAGGCAAAGTTCTCGTCCATCGGTGGTTACCGGAATGTCATCGACAAAAGTAACATGGTCTTACTGACAGAATTGTACAACAAGATGTTTACATAAGCAGGAAAATATTACTTCTCAGATCATATAGATCACAAGAAAGGTTAAACCAACAACGGAAGGAAAATATGATCATCAGATTAAACAGAACAATGGAAAGGAAAATGTGTTTAAACACATATTTCAGGGGTATATCCTTCCCAATGACAAGCAGAGCATGATATCCATGACAGGATATAAAGTAGAAAACCATTTAGGTAAGGGGGAAGGAATCTCATGATATTACCCATACAACGGTTTTAGGATAAGGGATAAATAAAATTTAGCATCGTGCTTCGGATGTTCTTGTTGAAAATCAGAGTATCGCAGACATGCTTCGAGATAGCATTGACATGGTCTTCATGTGAAGATCAGACTTTGGAAACACGAAGGATCCATCAGGAATAACTTGTAGAATAAGTCTTACAATTTCCTCATGGATGGACGGATAACCTTGCTGAAAAGGAATCTATAAGGATAGGTCCTCCAGCCGGGGGGGGTGCTAGGCATGACATCAGGTTACCGGGTCACCAAAGGATCAACATCATAACTCTCGGAAAGTTGTCCCAACCATCATATCTGACCGAGATTCATATCCAATTGGTGTCATGATACCTCAAACTCAGGATGCCTGAGAAGAAAAGGTGCAACACAATTGACGAGTTGACATTGTAAGATTTTCAGGAAATGAACTATGGAAGCGAGTTCCGAAACAAGAGTTCATTATTAAACCAAGGAGGGGATGAGAAGGTGGCTGATGGGCTCAGCGACAATTCATCGAGAATTCCAAACTGATGGATTCCCACGATAATGTGAACAAGAAGATGACATTTGTCAGCTCAAATGGTATAATGAGGTATGCTCGAGGAAAACATACACAATTAAACATTGGTTGAAAGGTGCACCCGAAATATGGGCTGGGTTGCACGACCAACGTCGGAATGGTGATTCAATAATCAATAGTCTAAGAATTTCACTTCAAAGCAAGAGGCTTGCTAGAAGTTTTGAATTCACACGTCTTAGCTCAATTGCCGGTATTCCGGTTGAAAACAATACGGGGGCCAAGGAATGAACGAAGATGGCAAGAAGTATTATGATATCAAGAATTCTTAAGAGGTGGTGAAATTCTCACCACATTCTTGACAAAAAGAGATGGTAATACTTCCAAGGTAAGGAAGATCAACTGCTGGGTAGCAGGGATCTCAAGGTTTACACAAAACACGAACAAGTTGTGTTGAACGGAAGGCAATAAAGTGGTCGATGAGAACAGGAATCATCGAGGGGCAAGGATGGTATTACCCATCATGAATTCAATTGAATTCCTGGAAGAGCTCATAAGGTTGATGATGATCACGACACAATTGTCGAGAGATTTCATGCAGGTGTAGTCAACCAGCGACGACATCAAGTCAAGGGAATGATGAAGCAAGAGGTTATTGGAACCACAGTTACGACCCAAACTCGAACTCAAGCTTGTTGTTTAAGGTGAAATGATATGACGATGAGGATCGACGTAAAGTTAGTTCATCGTCGAAGATTGGTGCTCCGAGAATAAGGACTAGGTAGCCCAGTTAGAATCGTCACGACAATGATATAGCCAAACAGGCTAGGAATGGCGTGATCGGGTACAAACTCGTACTTATAGAAGCTTACTGAAGAGTTGTTGAACCGTAGAGCGGACTCGGTTCAGTTATCGGTGTCTTTGAGTGTTCAATAACTCCGAGCCCATGAAAAATTGTAATCGGTGAGTATGTAGTACTTGATGAAGAACTCATAAGAAATTATGCAGTTCCAAGATAATCTCGAGATACCAGGTGGTAATACTCGACGACGGATCAAACTAGAAGTTGAACTGGGGTATTGCTCTATAGAAGACAAGTGCTTAAACTTGCACAGGACATGATATTTAAAGGAGAACATGGTCAGAACCACGATTGCAAAAAGGCCAGCTCTCAGATATAAGATGAACTTATACCAAGGGAATAATTGATTTTAAAAGAAGCTTCGATGAGAGATGTACATCGTGTCCATGGGCATGAACGCAAGTTCAAGGTCGACTCCCACTTCTCCAATGCACAACCTTTCATTCACTTCTCGCGCTCAATGAAGTTGTAGTTTTGAAATTTTATCTGGCAAAATACCAAAAGAGTACGACTCGTGAAAACTTTCGAGTTCACACATATTAAGGAAGGCATAGGTTCAACCCATCGGGGCATCTTAGAATCCTATACCAGAATTTTTTGAAGTAATTAACTCAAGCTCGAAGGCAGAGCATGGTTGAGAAAGCAGACGATACAATTTACCAAAGGCATTATGTATCCGAGAAAAGGCTCACAAGTTTATTGAATATGAAGGGCGTTGTCAGATAAAATCCAACAAAGGAGCTGGTGGCCCATAAGGGATCTGACGTGAGCATCGGTACTCAACTAGGGGAAGCAGATTATAGAAACAACTGACTAACTCAATTGTCAAATGCAAAGGAATTATGTTTTCCAAATCAAGGGATCAGAAGCAATGCTCTGATTAGGGGTGGATAAGTTGAATAGCCTTAGGGTACAATCAAAGACAATTGGATTGGTCGAGAACCAATTCCAGTTAAAAGGAATGGCAGCTTAGCCGGAAAGGTAATTTATAAGGATCAATGATGATTGCGGGTATTCGCAAACATATTGAGTCAACAGACTCAAAATGATAATGACAAGGAATGTCAATATGACTACGAGACTTATGGGATTAACCATAATGCAAGCAAGCAAGAATTTCAAGAGCCAAAGGCTCCAGAGGATTCTCGGAAGATCGAATAGTATTTTGAAGAATTTTGTGTAACACATGAACAATAGGGGATGAGCGGATACTCGACAAGTGCGAGTATTTAGTTGAGGGGGTATTCATGTAGTAAGGAACTGCTAGGCAGTAGGCACAAAGTATTCTCGGATCAATAGAGAAAACTTCGGGGTATCTTGTAATAACAAGATCACTGGGGGATGATCGTATGAATGGCAAGTGTAAGTAGTTATCCATACGGATTTATCGGTGGCCAGGAATAGCAAAAGTGATGGTCACAAAGTCTCGAGAGAATATCAAAGAGTATCTCCGAATTCTTCTGATTAGCAGACGATCATCTGAAGTGAGGGGCTCTCCGGGAGAAAGTACTCGCGAGAACCTAAAGTTAGTTTTGTTATTAGCAAAATCGTTTAACCCGAATAGAAGAGAGTTCAGAATCCCAGAGTAAAGATCGAGGAGTAAAAGATCCTAATACCTCCCGATGGCGACGTGGGCCCATGGGCCACACAGCCATGTTAGTAAAAGTTTTTGTAATGTCTAGACTCGACTTCGGCCAAGGAGTGTGGAAGGGGGATTCCTACAGGCAGTCGGCTCTGATACCAACTTGTGACGCCCCCGATTCAATCGTACACTAATCATGCACGCAAATGTGTACGATCAAGATCAGGGACTCACGGGAAGATATCACAACACAACTCTACAATTAAAATAAGTCATACAAGCATCATAATACAAGCCAGGGGCCTCGAGGGCTCGAATACAAGTGCTCGATCATAGACGAGTCAGCGGAAGCAACAATATCTGAGTACAGACATAAGTTAAACAAGTTTGCCTTAAGAAGGCTAGCACAAACTGGGATACAGATCGAAAGAGGCGCAGGCCTCCTGCCTGGGATCCTCCTAGGTCACTCCTGGTCGTCATCAGCGGGCAGCACGTAGTAGTAGGCACCTCCGGTGTAGTAGGGGTCGTCGTCGACGGTGGCGTCTGGCTCCTGGACTCCAGCATCTGGTTGCGACAACCAGGAAGAAGGAAAGGGGAAAAGAGGGAGAAAAGCAACCGTGAGTACTCATCCAAAGTACTCGCAAGCAAGGAGCTACACTACATATGCATGGGTATATGTGTAAGGAGGCCATATCGGTGGACTGAACTGCAGAATGCCAGAATAAGAGGGGGATAGCTAATCCTGTCGAAGACTACGCTTCTGGTAGCCTCCGTCTTGCAGCATATAGATGAGAGTAGATGTAGTCCTCCAAGTAGCATCTCCAAGTAGCATCTCCAAGCAGCATCGCATAGCATAATCCTACCTGGCGATCCTCTCCTCGTCGCCCTGTAGAAAAGTGATCACCGGGTTGTCTGTGGAACTTGGAAGGGTGTGTTTTATTAAGTATCCGGTTCTAGTTGTCATAAGGTCAAGGTACAACCCCAAGTCGTCCTGTTACCGAAGATCACGGCTATTCGAATAGATTAAACTTCCCTGCAGGGGTGCACCACATAGCCCAACACGCTCGATCCCATTTGGCCGGACACACTTTCCTGGGTCATGCCCGGCCTCGGAAGATCAACACGTCGCAGCCCCACCTAGGCAAAACAGAGAGGTCAACACGCCGGTCTAAACCTAAGCGCACAGGGGTCTGGGCCCATCGCCCATAGCACACCTGCACGTTGCGTGGGCGGCCGGAAGCAGAACTAGCCCCTTAATACAAGAGCAGGCTTACGTTCCAATCCGGCGCGCGCCGCTCCGTCGCTGACGTCTGAAGTGCTTCGGCTGATACCACGACGTCGGGATACCCATAACTACTCCCACGTAGATGGTTAGTGCGTATAGGCTCGTAGCCAGACTCAGATCAAATATCAAGATCTCGTTAAGCGTGTTAAGTGTCCGCGAACGCCGAACAGGGCCAGGCCCACCTGTCTCCTAGGTGGTCTCAACCTGCCCTGTCGCTCCGCCACAAGTAACAGTCGGGGGCCGTCGGGAACCCAGGCCCACCTCTACCGGGATGGAGCCACCTGTCCTTTCAGCCCCCTCGTCAGAATCACTTCGGGTACTCAATGAGCTGACCCGACTTTAGTCACCATCTGTATAGTATGTATGTATGTATAGTATATACCCGTGATCACCTCCCAAGTGATCACGGCCCGATAGTATAGCAAGGCAGACTGACAAGAATGTAGGGCCAATGATGATAAACTAGCATCCTATACTAAGCATTTAGGATTGCAGGTAAGGTATCAACAGATGTAGTGACAATGTCAGGCTATGCATCAGAATAGGATTAACGAAAGCAGTAACATGCTACACTACTCTAATGCAAGCAGTATAGAGGAGAATAGGCGATATCTGGTGATCAAGGGGGGGGGCTTGCCTGGTTGCTCTGGCAAGAGAGAGGGGTCGTCAACTCCGTAGTCGAACTAGGCAGCAGCAGCATCGGTCTCGTAGTCTACCGGAGAGAAGAGGGGGAAGAAACAATGAATACAGAGCAAACAAAGCATCACAAAATATAACAAGGCAATACGCGGTGTTCGGTGTGCCCTAACACGGTAGTAGGTGATACCGGTGAAGGGGGGAAAACCCCGGGAAAGTATTCCCGGTGTTTCGTGTTTTCGGGCAGAGGAGCCGGAGGGGGAAAGTTGCGGGTTCGATAGGTTAGGGGTGTGTGGCGGACGAACGGACCGCGTATCCGGATTCGTCTCGTCGTTCTGAGCAACTTTCATGTTGAAAATATTTTAATCCGAGTTACGGATTAAAAGATATGATTTTCTAAAGATTTTATTAATTTCTGGAATTTATTTAATTATTTAATTAATTCAGAAAATGGATTTATGACGTCAGCATGATGTCATGCTGACGTCAGCAGTCAACAGGGTTGACTTGGTCAACCTGACGGTGGGTCCCACATGTCATTGACTGATAACTAACTAACTAAATTAATTAATCTAATTAGTAGATTAGTCAGGTTAATTAAATGATTAATTAGTCTAACCAGGTTTAATTAAGTTAATTAATTCTTTAATTAATTAATTAATATTTTAATTATTTTTTTAATTTTTTTTATTTTATTTATTTATTTTATTTTTTTAAATCTTTTTTTTTGTTCTAGGGCGTGGGCCCCGTTTGTCATGGGGCCAATGGCCTTAGCGGGCATGGGCATGAGGGCGTGCGCCCGAGTCCACTCGGGAAGGGGGCAACGGGCGCTTGGGCAGGCGCTCGCCCGCAGGGAGTGCGATAGGGCGAGGCCAGCGGCCAGGGCGGCCGCGGTGGCCGGCCGGCGTGGGGGGGAAACGGAGTGCGGGGCCGGCGACGAGCGGGCCCGCGGGCGGCAGGGGAGCCGGGCGCGGTGGTGGTGCGAGGAGGCGTGGCGTGCACGGGACGCACGCGTGCGGTGGCCGCGGCGACGAGCGCCGGGCGCACGCGGTGGCGCGACGAGTAGGGGAGGCCGGTGCGGGTGGCGACGGGGAGTCGTGCAGAGCGGGCACAAAGAGGAAGAGGAGGCCGTGGCCTCACCGGCGTTGCAGAGAAGCGGGGCGGCGAGGCTCGGGGGCGACCATTGTGGAGGAGGATGGGGACGAGGCGTCGCCGCGGCATCGGGGAGGCGGGCGCAGTCCGGCGAGGTGGAGGACGGGGACGACGTGCGGCGGGGCGATGAGGTCCGGCGATGTAGAGGAGAAGGACGGCGAGGTCTGGCGATGGGCAGCGGCGGGACGGCGCGCGTCCACGGCGTCCGGCGAGGAGGGGGTGAGGACGAGCGGCGGCGGGGGGGGGGGGTCGCGCGAGGAGATGGGGGTGCGAGAAGGCAACGGTGAGGGCGATCCGGGGCGGTGGCGCGGTCGCCCCGATCTCGATCCAGATCGGGGGAGTGAGGGGAGAGTGGGGGGAGTGGGGATCGGTGGGGTTAGGGTTTGGGTAGTGGGGGGGTATGGCGGCGGGGTGGGCCGGTTAGGGCCAGGTGGGCTGGTTGGGCCCGGCCAGCTGGGCCACAGATGGCCCAGTGGGGGGGGGGTTCTGCCTTTTTTTTATTTTTAGTTAGAGTTGTCTTTTCCTTTTTTTTTCATTTCTCTTTTATGTTTTATTTTAGTTGCACTTTATTTTTGGTTTAGCAAAATATAAAAATAGCCCCAAAAATAGTGTGTCAAAATAATCCACTGTTCTAAGAAGTTTTACCTCAGAATAAAAATAGTTTAGTATTTGGTAAAATATATTAGGAGTATAACTAATTGTTTTGATGTTGTTTTAATCACTTTAGGGTATTTAAATATCTTATAAAGATGTTGTTACTCCATCAATAATATCCATGATTTATTTGTCACATTAAGAACAATTTAGATTTGAGTTATGAAAACTTTAATTGTTTGACTTGATTTTAAATTTGAATTTGAATCGTTTTGAACCATCGCGAGATTAACAACAATAACCGAGGTGACGTGGCATCATTAGCGTGGAATTACTATAGCCTGAATATCCGGGCGTCACACTATGCCAAGTAAGACCTTTGGGATAGCTTACGGTGATAATTGATTTGATCCTGCTGAAAAACTGAAACTTCTACGCCCAGGAGATTAGTTTTCATTTTTAACAGAAGCGCGATAAAATACTGATTCTTTTTGAAGAGGATTAATAAACAAATTTCCTAGGACTTCCTAATTTATCAGGATTTTTGGAGTTACAGAAGTATTCGAAATATCCAGATTGCTACAGACTGTTCTGTTTTTTGACAGATTCTGTTTTTTGCATGTTGTTTGCTTATTTTGATGAATCTATGGCTAGTATCGGGGGGTATGAACCATGGAAAAGTTGGAATACAGTAGATATTACACCAATATAAATAAGTAATGAGTTCACAATAGTACCAAAAGTGGTGATTTATTTTCTTATACTAATGGAGCTTACGAGATTTTCTCTTGAAGTTTTGTGTTGTGAAGTTTTCAAGTTTTGGGTAAGGATTTGATGGACTATGGAATAAGGAGTGGCAAGAACCTAAGCTTGGGGATGCCCAAGGCACCCCAAGATAATATTCAAGGATGTCAAAAGGCCTAAGCTTGGGGATTCCCTGGGAAGGCATCCCCTCTTTCGTCTTTGTCTATCGGTAATTTTACTTGAGGCTATATTTTTATTCACCACATGATATGTGTTTTGCTTGGAGCGTCTTGTATGATTTGAGTCTTTGCTTTTTAGTTTGCCACAATCATCCTTGTTGTTCACACCTTTTGAGAGAGACACGCATGAATCGTGATTTATTAGAATACTCTATGCGCTTCACGTATATCTTTCGAGCTAGGCAATTTTCCTCTAGTGCTTCACTTATATCTTTTTAGAGCACGACAGTGGTTTTATTTTATAGAAATTTTTGAACTCTCGTACTTCACTATATTATTTTGAGAGTCTTTAGAACAGCATGGTAATTTGCTTTGGTTATAAAATTAGTCCTAATATGATAGGCATCCAAGAGGGATATAATAAAAACTTTTGTATAAAGTGCATTGAATACTATGAGAAGTTTGATTCCTTATGATTGTTTTGAGATATGAAGATGGTGATATTAGAGTGATGCTAGTAAGTAGTTGTGAATTTGAGAAATGCTTGTGTTAAGGTTTGTGACTCCCGTAGCATGCACGCATGGTGAACCGTTATGTAACTAAGTTGGAGCATGAGATGTTTTTTGATTGTCTTCCTTATGAGTGGCGGTCGGGGATGAGCGATGGTCTTTTCCTACCAATCTATCCCCTAGGAGCATGCACATAGTACTTTGTTTCGATGACTAATAGATTTTTGCAATAAGTATGTGAGTTCTTTATGACTACTGTTGTGTCCATGGATTATACGCACTCTCACCTTTCCGCCATTGCTAGCCTCTCTAGTACCGCACAACTTTCGTCGGTACCATAAACCCACCACATATCCTCCCTCAAAATAGCCACCATACCTACCTATTATGGCATTTCCATAGCCATTCCGAGATATTATTGCCATGCAACTTTCCATCGTTCCGTTTATTATGACATACATCATCATTGTTATATTGCTTTGTATGATCATGTAGATGACATCGTATTTGTGGCAAAGCCACCATTAATCAATTTTATACATGTGAAAGTGCTAGTTATCGACTAGAGGGGGGGTTGAATAGGCGTTTTTTATGGAAGTCTTCAAAACACAAGGTCTTTGAAGACAAACAATAGAAATGAACCTATTGATATGCAGCGGAAGATAGACTACACTAGACAAGCCATAGTCAAGTGAGAAATGTAGTGAAAGTATGAATACTATCAATAACTAGGTAGTATGGATCAGGATGGAAGACAGTATGAAGCCAAACAGTAAATTGTCTTCACTTAGTGAAGTCAAACAGATCCGACAAGCAAGAAATGACTTCACAAAGACAAACTATAAAGTAAAGGGAAGTGGGGGATAGAACCAGTTGCTCGGTGAAGACAAGGATTTGGTAGACCAGTTCCAGTTGTTGTGACAACTGTACGTCTGGTTAGGGAGGCTGAGATTTAACTTAGAAGACCACGTCTTCACCTTATTCCCCTTGAGCTAAGGACACCCAATCCTCGCCCAATCACTCTAGTAAGTCTTCAAGGTAGACTTCCAAACCTTCACAGACTTCGTTCACTGGCGATCCACAATGAATCTTGGATGCTCATAACACGACGCCTAACCGGCTGGAGGATTCACAGTCCTCAAGTGTAACAAGTCTTCAGGTCACGCGAACAGAAAGACTCCAGTGATGCCTAACACTCTTTGGCTTTGGTTGTTTTGGGCTTTGTCCTCACAAGGATCTCTCTCTCAAATGCTTCAGAGGTGGGTTGCTCTCAAATGACAAAAGTCGTGCACTAAATCTGAGCAGCCAACCCTGGGTTACTAAGGAACCGACACGTGTCCAATGGTCGGATTTCAAACACATGTGGCAGCTTGACTTGGGCTACAAGCAAAACTGACTCATCCAGCTCTGGATAAGATTTGCTCTCATTGTCTTCGCTCGAAGACATAGGATTTTGGTTGAGTATCACATTAGTCACTCCGACTTTGTTCACTTGGACCCCACTTAACAGTACAGTGGTTCCTATGACTCAACAAAGAAGAAAAGGAAACTACAAAACAACTATGTCTTCGCACTCCATAGTCTTCAAGTGAATGTCTTCACATGTCATAATCTTCATCGTGAATGTCTTCACGAACCACCATTGTCTTCAATGTCTTCACACATTTTTAGGGGTCATATTTGGTAGGTAAACCGAATCAATAAGGGACTACTACCTGTGTTATCCTGCAATTCTCACAAACACATTAGTCCCTCAACCAAGTTTTTCGTCAATACTCCAAAACCAGGTGGCACTAGATGCACTTACAATCTCCCCCTTTTTGGTGATTGATGACAAACTGGTTGAAGTTTTCAATGGGGATAAAAGTATGTGAAAGTTAAAGTTCAAAGTCATTGTCTTCATAAGTTGCAAAAGGCTCCCCCTGAAGATGTGCATGTAAGTAGTTTTCTTTTGAATGCAAATGCACATGGCAGGTTTTACTTTGTGGAGATCCTCTCTAACTTACGAAGACAATTCATCATGCATATATAAACATAATGAAGATAATGACATGCACAATGAAAAGTGGGCATCTGCAAAATGACTCCATGCGGAATTTATCATCGCGTCACAAAGTAGCAGCAAAAGTAGCAAATGACCATCAAGTTTAAGTCTTACAACTCAAAAGCCAAATAGTTTCATAACGAGAGTTGTAAGAACTTAGCAAAAATAATGCAACCACCCCATATGGACCCGCTTGAAGACTATCAACCTCATATGCTTCTCCCCCTTTTGTCAGTAATGACCAAAAATGTTTGAAGACATAGAGGATCTACTCGTTCCCAGTTGGAGTAGAAGATGGAGCAGGGTCGACGTTGGAGTTCGGTGGTGCAGAAGGGCCTAAAGTTGAATCGTGGTGCAGTGCAGCTAGAGTTGGTGAAGTGGCATCATCTTCTTCATCGACGACTCTTGCAACAGCAGTTGCAGCCGAAGAGGAATCTTCAGAATCTTCAATGGATGGTGTGCGATGCCAGCTTGCATTTTGTGGAGGCCTGGAGTCAAACTTGAAGCTCTCTGTGAAGCCATCTTCGCGAAGATCATCTTTAGAGCAGATCAATGTGAGGCTCTTCTAGGACCGCCGACAGGCTTCATGCACAACAAAAGAGTTCTTGGTGGCTAAGTTGAGAATGCGATTAACATCCACCAAGATACTCTGCATCTAACGCTTCAACCAGTCATGATGCTTGTCCTACTTTTGATGTAAAGACACCAGAAGCTCACAGTCATTGAGGACACGAGGACGCTTCTGAGGCCTTTGAGCAATGGTGCTGGCAGTGGCTTCGGTGTTGGCACGGTGTGGCACACGCAAATTGCCAGCCAGAGGATAAGCATGAGTTGTTGCATTTGGCACATGAATCCCTTCAATAGGCTGTGTGAAGCTTTGAAATTCTGCATTCTGAAGGTGGAGTGGCTTCTTTGCTGGCTCACGGTAGATGGCTTCAATAGACATATCAACATCAGGCAGAAATACAATATGGTTGCGCGCTGAAGGTTGATAGTCGATGGTTGAATGAAGCTTGATCAAGCGTATCACCCATGGAGCATAAAATTTCAGGCCAAAAAGATCGATCCCAGAAGCAGCAAGCTGTCGGATGAAGAAATCCTGAGTGTTGAATCTGATGCCATTGATGATATAGAAAACCAATGTCTTCATGGCGCCTTCAAGTTTAGCTTTAGAAGAGTTTCCTTTGATTGGCCAAAGAGTACGCCTCAGAATATGATAGACTGTGCGTGGCAAGTACTCAAGGTCCTGAACAAAGAATTCCTTGGGATATTCAGCGTCATGGGGCAATGGCTTCATCATGCTTAACATCTGGCTCATGTTGGGCTCTGGCTTCTGGAAAATGCTTTGCAGTTTGTTCTGATGAAGCTGACAACCAGGTTCGTACAACTCACCTGGAGTGGGCAGAGAAGTAAGCTCAATGATATCCTGAGCTTTGGCTTCGTGATGAATATCTCCTGTCATCAACTCAAGGATCCAAGTCTTCGAATCCTATTGTAGCCTCGAATGTGCAATGCGGCATAGAACTGGAGCATAAGTACTTCATTCCAGTGCTCCTTGTCAGTCACAAACGGCAGCAGCCCAACGTCTCTGAAGCAGTCCAGAGCCTCCTCAAGGCATTGCAGCCCAACAATAGAATCACAATCCAAACGCTTATGAGGAAAAATGCGGTCATGGTTGTATAGAATGTGATACGTCCATTTTGCATCATGCTTTTATATCGATATTTATTGCATTATGGACTGTTATTTCACTTTATGTCACAATACTTATGGCTATTCTCTCTTATTTTACAAGGTTTACATGAGGGAGAATGCCGGCAGCTGGAATTCTGGGCTGGAAAAGGAGCAAATATTAGAGACCTATTCTGCGCAACTCCAAAAGTCCTAAAACTCCACGGAACATCTTAAAATAAATAAAGAAAAATCCTCGCCCAAGATGAAGGCCAGGGGGCCCACACCCTGCTCACGAGGGTGGGGGGCGCGCCCCCCTCCTAGGGCGCGCCCCCTACCTCGTGGGCCCCCTGGTGGGTCTCCGACGTCCATCTTCTGCTATATGAAGTCTTTCGATGAGAAAAAAATCAGAAGGAACTTTTCAGGACGAGACTCCGCCGCCACGAGGCGAAACCTTGGCAGAACCAATCTAGAGCTCCGGTAGAGCTGTTCTGCCGGGGATACTTCCCTCCGGGAGGGGGAAATCATCACCATTGTCATCACCAACGCTCCTCTCATCGAGAGAGGGCAATCTCCATCAACATCTTCACCAGCACCATCTCATCTCCAAACCCTAGTTCATCTCTTGTATCCAATTCTTGTCTCAAAGTCCGGGATTGGTGCTAGTAGGTTGCTAGTAGTGTTGATTACTCCTTGTAGTTGATGCTAGTTGGTTTATTTGGTGGAAGATCATATGTTCAGATCCTATATGCATATTATTACCCCTCTGATTATGAACATGAATATGCATTGTGAGTAATTACGTTTGTTCCTGAGGACAAGGGAGAAGTCTTGCTATTAGTAGTCATGTGAATTTGGTATTCGTTTGATATTTTGATAAGATGTATGTTGTCTAGCCTCTAGTGGTGTTATGTGAACATCGACTATATAACACTTCACCATTATTTGGGCCTAGAGGAAGGCATTGGGAAGTAATAAGTAGATGATGGGTTGCTAGAGTGACAGAAGCTTAAACCCTAGTTTATGCGTTGCTTCGTAAGGGGCTAATTTGGATCCACATGTTTCATGCTATGGTTAGGTTTACCTTAATACTTTTGTTGTAGTTGCGGATGCTTGCAATAGAGGTTAATCATAAGTGGGATGCTTGTTCAAGTAAGAACAGCACCCAAGCACCGGTCCACCCACATATCAAATTATCAAAGTATCAAACGCGAATCATATGAACGTGATGAAAACTAGCTTGACGATATTCCCATGTGTCCTCGGGAGC
The DNA here is from genome assembly GCF_018294505.1 of Triticum aestivum. Taxonomy (NCBI): domain Eukaryota; kingdom Viridiplantae; phylum Streptophyta; class Magnoliopsida; order Poales; family Poaceae; genus Triticum; species Triticum aestivum. Next base: position 290,438,482 of record NC_057800.1, read on the forward strand.
GCTTTTCCTTATATAAGAGTTTGTTCCGACTTGTCCTTTGCTACAAAAAGGATTGGGCCACCCTGCTGCACTTTATTTACTTTTGTTATTTGTTGCTCGTTACAATTTATCTTATCACAAAACTATCTGTTACCACTTATTTCAGTACTTGCAGAGAATACCTTGCTGAAAAGCGCTTATCATTTCCTTCTGCTCCTCGTTGGGTTCGACACTCTTACTTATCGAAAGGACTACGATAGATCCCCTATACTTGTGGGTCATCAAGACTCTTTTCTGGCGCCGTTGCCGGGGAGTGTAGCGCCTTTGGTAACGAAAAATTTATATAGTGTGCTGAAATTTACTGTCACTTGTTACTATGGAAAGTAATTCTCCGAGGGGCTTGTTCGGGGTATCTTCACCCCGTCCAGTAGAGCAAAGAGTTGCTCCTCAACCTACTGAACCTATTGAAAATGAAACTCCTTTTGAATTTCCTTCGGGTATGATGGAAAAACTGCTAGCTAACCCTTTTACAGGAGATGGAACAAAGCATCCTGATGAGCACTTAATATATGTGGATGAAGTTTGTGGATTATTTAAGCTTGCAGGTATACCCGATGATGTTGCTAAGAAGAAGGTCTTCCCTTTATCTTTGAAGGGAGACGCATTGATATGGTATATGCTATGTGATGATATGAGATCATGGAACTATAAGAGATTGAAATTGGAATTTCATCAAAAGTATTACCCTATGCATCTTGTTCATCGTGATCGCAATTATATATATAATTTCTGGCCTCACGAAGGAGAAAGCATCGCTCAAGCTTGGGGGAGGCTTAAATCAATGTTATATTGATGCCCCAATCATGAGCTCTCGAGAGAAATAATTATGCAAAGTTTTTATGCTCGGCTTTCTCATAATAATCAAACCATGCTCGATACTTCTTGTGCTGGCTCTTTTATGATGAAGACTATTGAATTCAGATGGAATTTATTGGATAGAATTAAACGCAAATCTGAAGATTGGGACCTCGACGAAGGTAAAGAGTCAGGTATGACACCTAAGTTTGATTATGTTAAATCTTTTATGGACACCGATATTTTCTGTAAGTTTAGCACTAAATATGGACTTGACTCTGAGATAGTAGCTTCTTTCTGTGAATCTTTTTCTACTTATGTTGATCTCCCTAAGGAGAAGTGGTTTAAATATCATCCTCCCATAGAATTAAAAGTAGCTGCACCTATTAAAGTTGAAGAAAAGACTGTCACTTATAATGATCCTATTGTTTCTACTTCTTATGTTGAGAAGCCACCTTTCCCTGTTAGAGTAAAGGATCATGCTAAAGCTTCAACTGTTGTTCGTAAAAGCAATATTAGAACTTATACACCCCCTAAGCAAGTTAAAGTAGAACCTAATATTGCTATTGTTAAAGATCTCTTGTCTGATAATATTGATGGGCATGTTATTCAGTTTGAAGGTGAAACTGCTAGAATTGCTAAACCTTGTGCTAAAGATAAACATAGACCTGTGGTAGGTGTGCCTGTTATTTCTGTTAAAATAGGAGATCATTGTTATCATGGCTTATGTGATATGGGTGCGAGTGCTAGTGTTATACCTCATACTTTATATGAAGAAATTAAGAATGAAATTGCACCTGCTGAGTTAGAAGGTATTGATGTCCCAATTAAACTTGCCAATAGAGATACTATTTCACCAATTGGAATTGTTAGAGATGTTGAAGTCTTGTGTGGGAAAACTAAATATCCTGCTGATTTTCTTGTTCTTACTTCTCTGCAAGATAGCTTTTGTCCCATTATATTTGGTAGACCCTTCTTGAACACTGTTAATGCTAGGATAGATTGCGAAAATAATGTTGTTACTATTGGCTTGGATGATATGGTTCATGAGTTTAATTTCTCTAAATTTAGTAAACAACATCGTGAGGAAGAATTACCTAGTAAGGATGAGATTATTGGTCTTGCTTCTATTGCCGTACCTCCTAGTGATCCTTTAGAACACTATTTGCTAGACCATGAAAATGATATGTTCATGAATGAAAGAAGGGAAATAGATGAAGTATTCTTTAAATAGGAACCTATTCTGCAACACAACTTGCCTGTTGAAATTTTAGGGGATCCTCCTCCACCCAAGGGTGATCCCGTGTTTGAGCTTAAACCGTTGCTTGATAATCTTAAATATGCTTATCTTGATGAAAATAAGATATATCCTGTTATAATTAGTGCTAACCTTTCAGAGCATGAAGAAGAAAGATTATTGAAAACTCTGAAGAAGCATCGTGCTGCTATTGGATATACTCTTGATGATATTAAGGGCATTAGTCCCACTCTATGTCAACATAAAATAAATTTGTAAGCAGATGCCAAACCAGTTCGTGATCCTCAACGACGTCTGAATCCTAAAATGAAAGAAGTGGTAAGAAAAGAAATACTCAAGCTTCTGGAGGCAGGTATAATTTATCCCGTTGCTGATAGTCAGTGCGTAAGTCCTGTCCATTGTATCCCTAAGAAGGGAGGTATTACTGTTGTTCCTAATGATAAAGATGAATTGATTCCACAAAGAATTATTACAGGTTATAGGATGGTAATTGATTTTCGTAAATTAAATAAAGCTACTAAGAAAGATCATTACCCCTTACCTTTTATTGATCAAATGCTAGAAAGATTATGCAAACATGCACACTATTGCTTTCTAGATGGTTATTCTGGTTTCTCTCAAATACCTGTGTCGGCTAGAGATCAATCAAAGACTACTTTTACATGCCCTTTTGGTACTTTTGCTTATAGACGTATGCCTTTTGGTTTATGTAATGCACCTGCCACCTTTCAAAGATGCATGATGGCTATATTCTCTGACTTTTGTGAAAAGAGTTGTGAGGTTTTCATGGACGATTTTTCCGTCTATGGTTCCTCTTTTGATGATTGCTTGAGCAATCTTGATCGAGTTTTGCAGAGATGTGAAGAAACTAATCTTGTCTTGAATTGGGAAAAGTGCCACTTTATGGTTAATGAAGGTATTGTCTTAGGGCATAAAGTTTCTGAAAGAGGTATTGAAGTTGATAAAGCCAAGGTCGATGCTATTGAAAAGATGACATGTCCCAAGGACATCAAAGGTATACGAAGTTTCCTTGCTCACGCTGGATTTTACAGGAGGTTCATTAAGGACTTCTCAAAAATTTCTTGGCCTCTGACTAATTTATTGCAAAAAGATATACCATTTGTCTTTGATGATGATTGTGTAGAAGCATTTGAAATACTTAAGAAAGCATTAGTCTCTGCACCTGTTGTGCAGCCACCCGATTGGAATTTACCCTTTGAAATTATGTGTGATGCTAGTGATTATGCTGTAGGTGCTGTTCTAGGGCAAAGAGTTGATAAGAAATTAAATGTTATTCATTATGCTAGTAAGACTCTAGACAATGCTCAAAGAAATTATGCTACTACTGAAAAAGAGCTTTTAGCAGTTGTATTTGCTTGTGATAAGTTCAGACCTTATATTGTTGATTCTAAAGTAACTATTCACACTGATCATGCTGCTACTAAATACCTTATGGAAAAGAAAGATGCTAAACCTAGACTTATTAGATGGGTTCTCTTGCTACAAGAATTTGATTTGCATAGTGTTGATAGAAAGGGAGCCGAGAACCCCGTTGAAGACAACTTGTCTAGGTTAGAGAATGTTCTTGATGACCCACTACCTATTAATGATAGCTTTCCTGATGAACAATTAAATGTTATAAGCACTTCTCGTAGTACTCCATGGTATGCTGATTATGCTAATTATATTATTGCTAAGTTTATACCACCTAGCTTCACATACCAGCAAAACAAAAAGTTTTTCTATGACTTGAGACATTACGTTTGGGATGACCCACATCTTTATAAAGAAGGAGCAGATGGTGTTATTAGACGTTGTGTACCTGAGCATGAACAGGAACATATCCTACGCAAGTGTCATTCCGAGGCTTATGGAGGACACCACGCTGGAGATAGAACTGCACATAAGGTATTGCAATCTGGTTTTTATTGGCCTACTCTCTTCAAGGATGCCCGTAAGTTTGTCTTGTCTTGTGATGAATGCCAAAGAATTGGTAATATTAGTAGACGTCAAGAAATGCCTATGAATTATTCTCTTGTTATTGAACCGTTTGATGTTTGGGGCTTTGATTATATGGGACCTTTTCCTGCCTCTAATGGATACACACATATTTTAGTTGATGTTGATTACATTACTAAGTGGGTAGAAGCTATTCCAACAATAGTGCTGATCATAACACTTCTATTAAAATGCTTAAAGAAGTTATTTTTCCGAGGTTTGGAGTCCCTAGATATTTAATGACTGATGGTGGTTCACACTTTATTCATGGTGCCTTCCATAAAATGCTTGCTAAATATGATGTTAATCATAGAATTGCATCTCCTTATCACCCACAGTCTAGTGGTCAAGTAGAGTTGAGCAATAGAGAGCTCAAATTAATTTTGCAAAATACTGTTAATAGGTTTAGAAAGAATTGGTCTAAGAAACTTGATGATGCATTATGGGCATATAGAACTGCATACAAAAATCCTATGGGTATGTCTCCGTATAAAATGGTTTATGGAAAAGCATGTCACTTACCTCTCAAACTAGAACATAAGGCATATTGGGCTATTAAAGAGCTTAACTATGATTTCAAACTTGCCGGTGAGAAGAGGTTATTTGATATTAGCTCACTTGATGAATGGACCCAAGCTTATGAAAATGCCAAGTTGTTTAAAGAAAAAGTTAAAAGATGGCATGACAAAAGGATACAAAAGCGTGAGTTTAATGTAGGTGATTATGTATTGCTATACAACTCTCGTTTAAGATTTTTTGCAGGAAAACTTCTCTCTAAATGGGAATGCCCCTATGTTATCGAAGAGGTCTATCGTTCCGGTGCCATAAAAATCAACAACTTCGAGGGCACAAATCCGAAGGTGGTTAACGGTTAAAGAATCAAACATTATATCTCAGGTAATCCCATAAATGTTGAAACCAATATTATTGAAACCGTAACCCCGGAGGAATACATAAGGGACACCTTCTAGACCGTTTCACTCCGAAAAGGAATATGTATGTGGTACGGTAAGTAAACTGACTCCAAAACAATTTTTAAGGCAATATTTCTCCGTTTTGGAATATTTAGAAAAATAGAAAATAAGTAGCAGTCCGGGAAGGACACGAGGGCCCCACGAGGGTGGTGGGCGCGCCCTACCCCTCTGGGCGCGCCCCCTACCTCGTGAGCACCTCGTGTGCCTTCCGGACTCCGTTTTCTTGCACGTTACATATTTTGGTCGGTAAAAATTCATTATATATTCTCCCGAAGGTTTTGACTCCCGTATCATGCAAATCTCCTCTGTTTTTGTTTTCGAGCTGTTGTTGCTGCAGATTAGAGCAAGATGTCTTCTCAAGAGTCAATCGGGGAGAGCCGAGTATCTAATCCGGCACCGGAACCAAGGGCAAACAGCAACGCTGACCACTTCGGGCCAGCAATGGAGGAAGAGATGGAGGCTGACTTGATGAGAGTAGATGCCATGGAGGATCAAGAAGTCACCTCTCGCCTCTGAGCTGGGTTCACGATGGGGGAACTACAGAGCTCAGCTATTCCAAACTTGGTTATCCCTTCTAATGTTAGATTTCTTTCTTATGAAAATATGAAGAGGAGTGTCACTTGTTCTCCCGCAGCTATGCAACACCCTTGGGTGCAAGGAGCTTTAGCTATCACAGGAAAGCTTCGTAAGGAAATAATGGACCTCAAACAGCAAGTCAATAAGCTCGAGGAGGAGAACCGCATCCTGAGGGGAATCATTGCCAAGAATATTACACCGACAACAAAGAAGGAGACATAATCACATGGGTATGGGCACTCCCCTTGGCAACTGCCAAGCTTGGGGGAGGTGCCCCGGTATCGTATCACAATCACAACTCCTATCTTTACCGTTTTTTTCTTAGTTCGATCCTATTAGTAGTATCTTGATCTAGTAGAATAAAGTTTATGGCATGATCTAGTTTTGAGTTTTGCTTTATGATCTCTCTTTGTAATCGAGTCCGTGAGCTATATATAATAAAGATTAGTGTTGAGTCAAGGGCTTTATTATTTTGCCATGATCTTGGGTGAATAAAAGAAAGAAGAAAAGAATAAAAAGAAACAAAAAGTTCATATTGATCTTATTGAGAGTAATGACTTCACATAGAAAGAGTATGATGATTAAAAGTTGTTGGGAGTTGGCAGACATAGCTTTGGTCATTGTTGCAATTAATAGGAAGTAATAAGGAAAGAGAGGTTTTCACATATAGATATATTATCATTGACATCTTTTATGATTGGGAGTACTCATTAAAATATGACATGCTAAAGGGTTGGTGTTGGACAAGGAAGACAACGTAATGAGTTATGTCTTTCTTATATCTGAGATAAAGTATGTTGTCATGGATCCTCTAACTTGTTGAGCTTGCCTTTCCCGCTCATGCTAGCCAAATTCTCAGCACCAAGTAGAAATACTACTTGTGCTTCCAAATACCCTTAAACCAGTTTTGCCATGAGAGTCCACCATATCTACCTATGGATTGAGTAAGATCCTTGAAGTAAATTGTCATCGGTGCAAAGCAATAAAAATTGCTCTAAATATGTATGATTGATTGGTGTGGGAGAAATAAGCTTTATACGATCTTGTGATGTGGAAGTAATAAAAGCGACAGACTGCATAATAAAGGTTCATATCACAAGGGGCAATATAAAGTGACGTTCTTTCGCATTGAGATTTTGTGCATCCAACCATAAAAGCACACGGCAACCTCTGCTTCCCTCTGTGAAGGGCCTATCTTTTATTATTATCTTCTACCTTATGCAAGAGTCACGGTGATCTTCACCTTTCTTTTTCATTTTATCCTTTGGCAAGCACAGCATGTTGGAAAGAACATGATACATATATCTAATTGGATATAGGGGAGCATGAATTATTATTGTTGACATTACCCTTGAGGTAAAAGGTTGTGGGGCAAAACTAGAAGCCCCTATCTTTCTCTGTGTCCGATTAAAACTTCATAACCACAAGTATTGCGTGAGTGTTAGCAATTATGAAGGACTAAATGATAGTTGAGTATGTGGACTTGCTTTTTAGCTCTGACATAGACTCTTTCCGATGTTATGATAAATTGCAATTGCTTCAATGACTGAGATTATAGTTTGTCGGAGCCCAATAAGGTTTATGATTTATGCTTTTGCATTGTGAATAGATCATCACTTGAACATAAGTAATCATATGACAAAATCAATATATGTTGCTGTTATGAGAATAATCATGAGGCCTTCATGTCCGTATTTTATTTTTATCGACGCCTCTACCTCTAAACATCAGGACATATTTATTGTTATCGGCTTTTCGCTTGAGGACAAGTGAGGTCTAAGCTTGGGGGAGTTGATACGTCCATTTTGCATCATGCTTTTATATCGATATTTATTGCATTATGGACTGTTATTTCACTTTATGTCACAATACTTATGGCTATTCTCTCTTATTTTACAAGGTTTACAAAAGGAGGGAGAATGCCGGCAGCTGGAATTCTGGGCTGGAAAAGGAGCAAATATTAGAGACCTATTCTGCGCAACTCCAAAAGTCCTGAAACTCCATGGAACATCTTAAAAGAAATAAAGAAAAATCCTCGCCAAAGATGAAGGCCAGGGGGCCCACACCATGCTCACGAGGGTGGGGGGCGCGCCCCCTACCTCGTGGGCCCCCTGGTGGGTCTCCGACGTCCATCTTCTGCTATATGAAGTCTTTCGATGAGAAAAAAATCAGAAGGAACTTTTCGGGACGGGACTCCGCTGCCACGAGGCGGAACCTTGGCAGAACCAATCTAGAGCTCCGGCAGAGCTGTTCTGCCGGGGATACTTCCCTCCGGGAGGGGGAAATCATCACCATCGTCATCACCAACGCTCCTCTCATCAGGAGAGGGCAATCTCCATCAACATCTTCACCAGCACCATCTCATCTCCAAACCCTATTTCATCTCTTGTATATAATTCTTGTCTTAAAGTTCGGGATTGGTGCTAGTAGGTTGCTAGTAGTGTTGATTTCTCCTTGTAGTTGATGCCAGTTGGTTTATTTGGTGGAAGATCATATGTTCAGATCCTATATGCATATTATTACCCGTCTGATTATGAACATGAATATGCTTTGTGAGTAATTACCTTTGGTCCCGAGGACAAGGGAGAAATCTTGCTATTAGTAGTCATGTGAATTTGGTATTTGTTTGATATTTTGATAAGATGTATGTTGTCTAGCCTCTAGTGGTGTTATGTGAACGTCGACTACATAACACTTCACCATTATTTGGGCCTAGAGGAAGGCATTGGGAAGTAATAAGTAGATGATGGGTTGCTAGAGTGATAGAAGCTTAAAGCCTAGTTTATGCATTGCTTCGTAAGGGGCTGATTTGGATCCACATGTTTCATGCTATGGTTAGGTTTACCTTAATACTTTTGTTGTAGTTGCGGATGCTTGCAATAGAGGTTAATTATAAGTGGGATGCTTGTTCAAGTAAGAACAGCACCCAAGCACCGGTCCACCCACATATCAAATTATCAAAGTATCGAACGCGAATCATATGAACGTCATGAAAACTAGCTTGACGATATTCCCACGTGTCCTCGGGAGCGCTTTTCCTTATATAAGAGTTTGTTCCGGCTTGTCCTTTGCTACAAAAAGGATTGGGCCACCCTGCTGCACTTTATTTACTTTTGTTATTTGTTGCTCGTTACAATTTATCTTATCACAAAACTATCTGTTACCACTTATTTCAGTACTTGCAGAGAATACCTTGCTGAAAACCGCTTATCATTTCCTTCTGCTCCTTGTTGGGTTCGACACTCTTACTTATCGAAAGGACTATGATAGATCCCCTATACTTGTGGGTCATCAGAATGCATGAGTAATAGCTGCGTTGCTGATGGCTCCAGAACCTATCGGAGGTGATCTTGGGGTTCTTGCAGGGGTCTTGGCGCTGTCTGATAAGCGGTTTTCAGCAAGGCATTCTCTGCAAGCACTGAAATTATCGGTAACAGATAGTTTTGTGATAAGGTAATTGGTAACGAGTAACTAGTAACAAGTGTAAATAAAGTGCAGCAAGATGGCCCAATCCTTTTTGTAGCAAAGGGCAAGCCTGGACAAACTCTTATATGAAGGAAAGCGCTCCCGAGGATACATGGGAATTATCGTCAAGCTAGTTTTCATCACGATCATATGACTCGCGTTCGGTACTTTGATAATTTGATATGTGGGTGGACCGGTGCTTGGGTGCTGTCCTTGCTTGGACAAGCATCCCACTTATGATTAACCCCCATTGCAAGCATCCGCAACTACAACAGAAGTATTAAGGTAAACCTAACCATAGCATGAAACATATGGATCCAAATCAGACCCTTACGAAGCAACGCATAAACTAGGGTTTAAGCTTCTGTCACTCAAGCAACCCATCATCTACTTATTACTTCCCAATGTCTCCCTCTAGGCCCAAACAACGGTGAAGTGTCATGTAGTCTACGTTCACATGACACCACTAGAGGGATGACAACATACATCTCATCAAAATATCGAACGAATACCAAATTCACATGACTACTAATAGCAAGACTTCTCCCATGTCCTCAGGAACAAACGTAACTACTCACAAAGCATATTCATGTTCATAATCAGAGGGGTATTGATATGCATAATGGATCTAAACATATGATCTTCCACCAAGTAAACCAACTAGCATCAACTACAAGGAGTAATCAACACTACTAGCAACCCACAGGTACCAATCCGAGGTTAGGATACAAAGATTGGATACAAGAGATGAACTAGGGTTTGAGATGAGATGGTGCTTGTGAAGATGTTGATGGAGATTGACCCCTTCCCAATGAGAGGATCGTTGGTGATGACGATGGTGATGATTTCCCACTCCCGGAGGGAAGTGTCCCCGGCAGAACAGCTCCGCCAGAGCCCTAGATTGGTTCCGCCAAGGTTCCGCCTCATGGCGGCGGAGTCTCATCCCGAAAGCTTGCTTATTATTTTTTCTCGGACGAAAGACCTCATATAGCAGCAGATGGGCATCGGAGGGCCACCAAGGAGCCCACGAGGTAGGGGGGCGCGCCCAGGGGGTAGGGTGTGCCCCCACCCTCGTGGCCAGGGTGTGGCCCCCCTCTGGTACTTCTTGCGCCCAATATTTTTTATATATTCTGAAAAGTGCTCCCGTGGAGTTTCAGGACTTTTGGAGATGTGCAGAATAGGTCTCTAATATTTGCTCCTTTTCCAGCCCAGAATTCCAGCTACCGGCATTCCCCCTCTTCATGTAAACCTTGTAAAATAAGAGAGAATAGGCATAAGTATTGTGACATAATGTGTAATAACAGCCCACAATGCAATAAATATCGATATAAAAGCATGATGCAAAATGTACGTATCAACTCCCCCAAGCTTATACCTCACTTGTCCTCAAGCGAAAGCCGAAATTGAAAAATATGTCCACATGTTTAGAGATAGAGGCGTCGATAAAAATAAAATACGGACATGAGGGCATCATGATCATTCAATCACAATTTCAAGTATGAATCATAAACTTCATTGAGAACCAACAAACTCTAATGTCAGTCATTGGGGCAATTGCAATTTATCATAACATAGGAAAGAGTCAATATAAGAGCTTTTCAGTAGGTCCACATAGTCAACCATCTTTTAGTCTTTCACAATTGCTAACACTCACGCAATATTTATGGGTATGAAGTTTTAATCGGACACAGAGAAAGATAGGGGCTTATAGTTTTACCTCCCAACGTTTTACCTCAAGGGTAATGTTAACTATAATAGTTCATGAAGACTCACATCCAATTAGCTATATATATCAGGATCTTTCCAACACATTGTGCTTGCCAAAGGATAAAATGTAAAAGGAAAGGTGAAGATCACCATGACTCGTATGTAAGGTAGAAGATAAAAGTAAAAGATAGGCCCTTCAAAGAGGGAAGCAGAGGTTGTCATGCGCTTTTTTGGTTGGATGCAAAAAATCTTAATTCAAAAGAACGTCACTTTATATTTCCACTTGTGATATGGACCTTTATTATGCAGTCTGTCGCTTTTATCTCTTCCACATCACAAGATCGTATAAAGCTTATTTTCTCCACATTAATAAGTCATACATATTTGGAGAGCAATTTTTATTGCTTGCACCGATGACAACTTACTTGAAGGATCTTACTCAATCCATAGGTAGATATGGTGGACTCTCATGGCAAAACTGGGTTTAGGGATATTTGGAAGCACAAGTAGTATCTCTACTTGGTGCAAAGAAATTGGCTAGCAAGAGAGGGAAAGGCAAGCTCAACATGTTGGATGATCCATGACAATATAATTTATCTCAGATGAAAGAAAACATAACCCATTACGTTGTCTTCCTTGTCCAACGTCAAATCTTTAGCATATCATACTTTAATGAGTGCTCACAATCATAAAAGATGTCCAATATAGTATATTTATATGTGGACCTCTCTTTCTTTATTACTTCCTATTAATTGCAACGATGACCAAAACTATGTTTGTCAACTCTCAACAACTTTTATTCATCATACTCTTTATATGTGAGCTCATTACTCTCCATAAGATCCATATGATCTCTTTATTTCTTTTTATTCTTTCTCTTTTTATTTTATTCCCTCAAGATCATAGCAAAATAATCTGGCCCTTGACTCAACACTAAACTTTATTATATAAAGCTCACGGACTCGATTACATAGAAGGATCATAAAGCAAAAAGTCACAACTAGATCATACTAAAACTTTACTCTACTAGATCAAGATATTATCAAAAGGATCAAACTAAGAAAAACGGTAAAGATAAAGGTGATGGTGATACGATACCGGGGCACTCCCCCAAGCTTGGCAATTGCCAAGGGGAGTGCCCATACCCATGTGATTATGTCTCCTTCTTTGGGGGTGAGGAAGATGATGGTTTTGTTGATGACGTAGGCTTCTTCCTTAATTTGCGCTTGAGGACAGAATTTTGATCCCTTAGGTCATCAATCTCCTGCTCTAGGCTTAATATCTTTTTGCACAATTCCTGCTTGTTTTCCTGCAAGAGGCGAAAAGGGATAAACTCGATCTTAAGTTTCTTTGCTCTATCAGGGACGCTTGACTTTTTGAACTCCACATGCATGTCCCCAGGTTGAGGTAATGGGACTTCATCTTCATCTGAGCTCGTCTCCTCCTTTCCCTTGGGTTCATAGTCCTCTTCTTCTTCCGTAGTCCAACCACAATGCTCCACATCCCCATAGACCTTAGGATCTGCAAGGTAATCAACCACATAGCTTTCTCCTTCCGAATCCTGGGATGACATGTTGCTGTAATCTGCAGCAGGATAGCTCGAAACAAAGACAGGAGATATTTCCATGGTACGGTGGTCAAAACCTTCGGGAGATTATATAATGAATTTTTATCGACTAAAAGAAGTATCATGCAAGAAAACGGAGTCCGGAGAGCACATGAGGTGCCCACAAGGCAGGGGGCGCGCCCAGGGGGGTAGGGCATGCCCTCCACCCTCGTGGAAGCCTCGTGTCCTTTCCGGTTTGCTTCTTGTTTTCCTAGTTTCTTAAATATTCCAAAACGAAGAAATATTGCCATTAGAAATGTTTTGGAGTCGGTTTACTTATCGTACCACGTACCTATTCCTTTTCGGGGTCTGAAACGTTCCGGAAAGTGTCCCTTATGTATTCCTCCGGGGTTACAATTTCAATAATATTAGTTTCAACATTTATGGGATTACTTGAGATATAATGTTTGATTCTTTGACCGTTCACCACCTTCGGATTTGTGCCTTCGAAGTTGTTGATTTTTATGGCACCGGAATGATAGACCTCCTTGATAACGTAAGGACCTTCCCATGTAGAGAGAAGTTTGCTTGCAAAAAATCTTAAACGAGAGTTGTATAGCAATACATAATCACCTACATTAAACTCACACTTTTGTATCCTTTTGCATGCCAGATTTTAACTTTTTGTTTAAACAATTTGGCATTCTCATAGGCCTGGGTTCTCCATTCATCAAGTGAACTAAATGTCAAATAACCTCTTCTCACCGACAAGTTTGAAATCATAGTTGAGCTCTTTAATAGCCCAATATGCCTTATGTTCTAATTCAAGAGGTAAGTGACATGCTTTACCATAAACCATTTTATACGGAGACATACCCATAGGATTTTTATATGCAGTTCTATAGGCCCATAATGCATCATCAAGTTTCTTGGACCAATTCTTTCTAGATCCATTAACAGTCTTTTTTAAAATTAATTTGAGCTCTCTGTTACTCAATTCTACTTGACCACCAGACTGTGGGTGATAAGGAGATGCAATTCTATGATTAACATCATACTTAGCAAGCATTTTACGAAAAGCACCATGAATAAAATGTGAACCACCATCAGTCAATAAATATCTAGGGACTCCAAACCTCGGGAAAATAACTTCTTTAAGCATCTTAATAGAGGTGTTATGATCAGCACTACTAGTTGGAATATCTTCTACCCACTTAGTAACGTAATCAACAACGACTAAAATATGTGTATACCCATTAGAGGAAGGAAAAGGTCCCATATAATCAAAGCCCCAAACATCAAATGGTTCAATAACATGTGAATAATTCATAGGCATTTCTTGACGTCTACTAATATTACCAATTCTTTGACATTCATCACAAGACAAGACAAACTTATGGGCATCCTCGAAGAGAGTAGGCCAATAATAACCGGATTGCAATACCTTATGTGCAGTTCTATCTCCAGCATGGTGTCCTCCATAAGCCTCAGAGTGACACTTGCGTCGGATCTGTTCCTGTTCATGCTCAGGTACACAACATCTAATAATACCATCTACTCCTTCTTTATAAAGATGTGGGTCATCTCAAAAGTAATGTCTCAAATCATAGAAGAACTTTTTCTTTTGCTGGTATGTGAAACTAGGTGGTATACATTTAGCAACAATATAATTAGCATAATCAGCATACCATGGAGCAGTTCGAGAAGCATTTATGACATTTAATTGTTCATCAGGAAAGCTATCATCAATAGGTAGTGGGTCATCAAGAACATTTTCTAACCTAGACAAGTTGTCTGTAATGGGGTTCTCAGCTCCCTTTCTATCAATAATATGCAAATCAAATTCTTATAGTAGGAGAACCCATCTAATAAGTCTAGGTTTAGCATCTTTCTTTTCCATAAGGTATTTAATAGCAGCATGATCAATGTGAATAGTTACTTTAGAATCAACAATATAAGGTCTAAACTTATCACAAGCAAATACAACTGCTAAGAATTCCTTTTTAGTGGTAGCATAATTTCTCTGGGCATTGTCTAGAGTTTTACTATCATATTGAATAACATTTAATTTCTTATCAACTCTTTGCCCTAGAACAACACCTACAGCATAATCACTAGTATCACACATAATTTCAAAGGGTAATTTCCTATCAGGTGGCTGAACAATAGGTGTAGAAATCAATGCTTTCTTAAGTAATTCAAATGCTTCTACACAATCATCATCAAAGACAAAAGGAATATCTTTTTGTAATAGATTAGTCAAAGGCCGAGAAATTTTTGAGAAGTCCTTAATGAACCTCCTATAAAAACCGGCGTGACCGAGGAAGCTTCTTATACCTTTAATGTCCTTGGGACATGGCATCTTTTCAATAGCATCAACTTTAGCTTTATCAACTTCAATGCCTCTTTCAGAAATTTTATGCCCCAAGACAATACCTTCATTAACCATAAAGTGGCATTTCTCCCAATTCAGAACAAGATTAGTTTCTTCACATCTCTCCAAAACTCGATCAAGGTTGCTCAAGCAATCATCAAAAGAGGATCCAAAAACGGAGAATCATCCATGAATACCTCACAAATCTTTTCACAAAAGTCAGAGAATATAGCCATCATGCATCTTTGAAAGGTAGCAGGTACATTACATAAACCAAAAGGCATACATCTATAAGCAAAAGTACCGAAAGGGCAAGTAAAAGTGGTCTTTGCTTGATCATCAGCTGACACAGGTATTTGAGAGAAACCAGAGTAACCATCTAGAAAGCAAAAATGTGTATGTTTGGATAATCTTTCTGGCATTTGATCAATAAAAGGTAAGTGGTAATGATCTTTTTTAGTAGCCTTATTTAATTTGCGGAAATCAATTACCATCCTATAACCTGTAATAATTCTTTGCGGAATCAATTCATCTTTATCATTAGGAATGACAGTGATACCTCCCTTCTTAGGGACACAATGGACAGGACTTACCCATTGACTATCAGCAACGGGATAAATTATACCTGCCTCAAGGAGCTTTAGTATTTCTTTTCTTACCACTTCTTTCATCTTAGGATTCAGCCGTCGTTGGTGATCAATAACTGGTTTGGCGTCTTTCTCTAAGTTTATTTTGTGTTGACATAGAGTGGGACTAATGCCCTTAAGATCGTCAAGAGTATATCCAATAGTAGCACGGTGCTTCTTCAGAGTTTTCAATAATTTTTCTTCCTCCTTCTCTGAAAGGTTAGGACTAATAATTACATGATATATCTTCTTTTCATCAAGATAAGCATATTTAAGAGTATAAGGTAATGGTTTAAGCTCAAACACGGGATCACCCTTGGGTGGAGGAGGATCCCCTAGGATTTCAACTGGCAAGTTCTGTTTCAGAATAGGTCCCTATTTAAAGAATACTTCATCTATTTCCCTTCTTTCATTCATGAACATATCATTTTCATGGTCTAGCAAATATTGTTCTAAAGGATCAGTAGGAGGTACAACAATAGAAGCAAGACGAATAATTTCATCTTTACTAGGCAATTCTTGAGCATGGGGTTGTCTATGAAATTTAGCAAAATTAAACTCATGAGACATATCACCCAAACCAATAGTAACAACATTCTTTTCGCAGTCTATCCTAGCATTAACAGTGTTCAAGAAGGGTCTACCAAATATAATGGGACAAAAGCTATCTTGCGGAGAAGTAAGAACAAGAAAATCAGCAGGATATTTAGTTTTCCCACACAAGACTTCAACATCTCTAACAATTCCAATTGGTGAAATAGTATCTCTATTGGCAAGTTTAATTGTGACATCAATACCTTCTAACTCAGCAGGTGCAATTTCATTCTTAATTTCTTCGTATAAAGTATGCGGTATAACACTAGCACTCGCACCCATATCACATAAGCCATGATAACAATGATCTCCTATTTTAACAGAAATAACAGACATGCCTACCACATGTATATGTTTATCTTTAGCACTAGGTTTAGCAATTCTAGCAGTCTCATCACAAAAGTAAAATAACATGCCCATCAATATTATCAGCCAAGATATCTTTAACAATAGCAATATTAGGTTCAACTTTAACTTGCTCAGGGGGTTCGTGTGTCCTAATATTACTCTTGTTGACTACAGTTGAAGCTTTAGCATGATCCTTAATTCTAAGGGAAAGGTAGTTTCTCAACATAAGCAGTGGGAACAACAGGATCATCATAAGTGATAGTTTTTTCTTCAACTTTAATAGGTGCAACTACTTTTGTTTCAATGGGAGGATTATATTTAAACCACTTCTCCTTAGGGAGATCAACATGAGTAGCAAAGGATTCATAGAAAGAAGCTACTATCTCAGAGTCAAGTCCATATTTAGTGCTAAATTTACGGAAAACATCAGTATCCATAAAAGATTTAACACAATCAAAATTAGGTGTTATACCTGACTCCTTACCTTTGTCGAGATCCCAATCTTCAAAGTTGCATTTAATTCTCTCCAATAAATTCCATTTGAGTTCAATAGTCTTCATCATAAAGGAACCAGTACAAGAAGTATCGAGCATGGAGCGATTGTTGTCAGAAAGCCGAGCATAATTTTTTTGAATAATCATTTCTATTGAGAGCTCATGATTGGGGCATGAATATAACATTGAATTAAGCCTCCCCCAAGCTTGAGCGATGCTTTCTCCTTCGCGAGGCCAAAAATTATATATATAATTACGATCACGATGAACAAGATGCATAGGATAAAACTTCTGATGGAATTCCAATTTCAACCGTTTGTAGTCCCATGATCCCATATCATCAGATAGCCTATACCATGTCAATGCATCTCCCTTCAAAGATAAAGGGAAGACCTTCTTATTGATAACATCATCGGGCATACCTGCAAGCTTAAATAATCCACAAACTTCATCCACATAGATTAAGTGTAAGTCGGGATGTAATGTTCCATCTCCTACAAACGGATTAGCTAGCAGTTTCTCTATCATACCCGAAGGAATTTCAAAGTAAACATTTTCAGTAGGTTCAGTAGGTTGAGGAGCAACTATTTTCTCTACCGGTCGGGGTGAAGATACCCCGAACAAGCCCCTCAAAGGATTACTTTCCATAGTAACAAGTGACAGTAAATTTCAGCACACTATATAAATTTTTCCTTAACAAATTTCACCTACCAAAGGCGCTTCACTTCCCGAAAACGGCGCCAGAAAAAGAGTCTTGATGACCCACAAGTATAGGTGATCTATCATAGTCTTTTCGATAAGAGTGTCGAACCCAACGAGGAGCAGAAGGAAATGATAAGCGGTTTTTAGCAAGGTATTCTCTGCAAGCACTGAAATTATCGGTAACAGATAGTTTTGTGATAAGGTAATTGGTAACGAGTAACTAGTAACAAGTGTAAATAAAGTGCAACAAGATAGATCAATCCTTTTTGTAGCAAAGGACAAGCCTGGACAAACTCTTATATGAAGGAAAGTGCTCCCGAGGACACATGGGAATTATCGTCAAGCTAGTTTTCATCACAATCATATGATTCACGTTCGGTACTTTGATAATTTGATATGTGGGTGGACCGGTGCTTGGATGCTGTCCTTACTTGGACAAGCATCCCACTTATGATTAACCCCCATTGCAAGCATCCGCAACTACAATAGAAGTATTAAGGTAAACCTAACCATAGCATGAAACATATGGATCCAAATGAGCCCCTTACAAAGCAACGCATAAACTAGGGTCTAAGCTTCTGTCACTCTAGCAACCCATCATCTACTTATTACTTCCCAATGTCTCCCTCTAGGCCCAAACAATGGTGAAGTGTCATGTAGTCGATGTTCATATGACACCACTAGAGGGATGGCAACATACATCTCATCAAAATATCGAACGAATATCAAATTCACATGACTACTCATAGCAAGACTTCTCCCATGTCCCGAGGAACAAACGTAATTACTCACAAAGCATATTCATGTTCATAATCATAGGGGTATTGATATGCATAAAGGATCTGAACATATGATCTTCCACCAAGTAAACCAACTAGCATCAACTACAAGGAGTAATCAACACTACTAGCAACCCACAGGTACCAATCCGAGGTTTGGATACAAAGATTGGATACAAGAGATGAACTAGGGTTTGAGATGAGATGGTGCTGGTGAATACTTTGATGGAGATTGACCCCTTCCCGATGAGAGGATCGTTGGTGATGACGATGGTGATGATTTCCCACTCCCGGAGGGAAGTGTCCCCGGCAGAACAGCTCCGCCAGAGCCCTAGATTGGTTCCGCCAAGGTTCCGCCTCGTGGCGGCGGAGTCTCGTCCCGAAAGCTTGCTTATTATTTTTTCTCGGACGAAAGATGTCATATAGCAAAAGATGGGCATCGGAGGACCACCAGGGAGCCCACGAGGCAGGGGGCGCGCCCAGGGGGGTAGGGCGCCCCCACCCTCGTGGCCAGGGTGTGGCCCCCCTTGGTACTTCTTGCGCCCAATATTTTTTATATATTCTGAAAAGTGCTCCCGTTGAGTTTCAGGACTTTTGGAGATGTGCAAAATATGTCTCTAATATTTGCTCCTTTTCCAGCCCAGAATTCCAGCTGCCGGCATTGCCCCTCTTCATGTAAACCTTGTAAAATAAGAGAGAATAGGCATAAGTATTGTGACATAATGTGTAATAAAAGCCCATAATGCAATAAATATCGACATAAAGCATGATGCAAAATGGACGTATCACTGTCGAAGAAAGTGTTATGCGCCCTGAAACTTTGCACATCAAAGGAGCCCGAGGTACACTACAAAAAAAAGACACATCTATGACATTTTGGGCCGAACAAAATTTTTTCTGTCATACATATGACACTTCTATGACGATAATTGTGACAAAACCCGGTATCATCATAGATGTGGTGGGCTCCTACTTCTATGACAAAAAATCATGACAAAAAATGGTCTTTTCGTCCTGGGCGGGCCGGAGACGCAGCTGCATGACATTCTTTGGGCCATCCATGACGGAAAAAACCGTGGTAGAAGCGAGGGGGAGGAAAATTTCGGGGAGTTCCCGGTTACGGTGGGAGGTCGGGGGCCGAGCGATGCGCGTTTCTCTTGTACATGTACGCGCGTGTGTGCGAGGTGTTGGCTCTAACTGAACCCGAGCAAGGCATTGGGCTCTAACTGAACCCGAGTGATTGCATTGCAGGCTACGCGTTACTGAACCCGAGCGATCGATCAATGGCTGTTAACTGAACTCGATCGAGTGATTCCTTCGCTACTACTGCTAACTAAAGCCGATCGATGGGATGAACAGTGAGCGTTGCGGGGTGGGGGGGTGGGGGGTTGGATGAACAGTGAGTGGTGTTGCCTCTAGATGAACAGGACCCGTGGTGTGGTGGAGGGCTGGATAATAGTAGATGGTGGAGGGCCCGTGGAGGGCTGGATGAACAGGACCTCGTGGTGTGGAGGGCTGGAAAAACAGTAGACGGTGGAGGGGTGGTTGAACAGGACCCCGTGGTGTGGAGGGCTGGATGAACAGTAGATGGTGGAGGGGTGGTTGAACACTAGCCGGTGGAGTAGCGCGCGGTGGACGCTGGATGAACAGGAGCCCGTGGAGGCTGGATGAACAGGAGCCCGTGGAGGCTGGAGGAGGTCGACGGTGGAGATGAACAGTATCCCGTGGAGTCCCGTTTTGCGATACGCCACACCCCTCCCGATGAACAGGACCCCCGTTTCAACCGTAGCGCTCCAACACAAGTCCGTTTCATCCGTTTTGCGGTACGCCACACCCCTCCCGATCAACAGGACCCCCGTTTCGACCATAGGAGGTCCATTTCCTCCGTTTTGCGGTACGCCAGACCCCTCCCGATGAACAGGATCCCGTTTCGAACATGGCCGGTCGAACACAGGCCGTTTCCTCCGTTCCGCGGTACGCCAGGTCTCGTTTCCATCGCCTGTTCCGTCCAAGCCCTCCCGATGAACACGACGCATTCCGTTGCCTCCCCATGAACACGACGACGATGCTGTTTCTCTGTTCTGACCCAGTCATGTACACGAGCCCTGGCCATACGTATGCGTGAGTAGGCGTTCGAGACCCCGCCCGTATGTACACATATGTGGCTATATTTTCTTTCTTGCACCCTGGCCGCTGTACGTACATGTACATGCTACGTGCGCGCCTCTACTATGACCAGTATATATGTACGTACACGTTCGCGACCAGAATGACAACGCTACGTACGCGTCGACCAGGTGGGTCCCGACTGTCAGGCACTTCCTTGCGTGCGAAGATGTAGCTGGTGGGTCCCAGCAGTCAGGGGGGCTAAATACGGTGGCCCGTCCGGTGGGTCCCCGCTGTCAGGTGGAGGAATAATTATTTTGCACGTAATAAGGAGGCACTTCCTTGCTGCGGCCGTGGACCCAGCTATCAGCCTCTCCACGTACAGTCCATGTCCGATGGAAGTCGTTCCTTGACCATGTTGACCATGCCGCGCTGAGAGCACCAGGGCGGTGGACGATAGCGAGGCCTAGGAAGGGGACGACGCGGAGCCGGGGAAGACACGTCAGTGGATTCCCACGCAGAGAGGAGTACGAGGGTTCGCTGGTTCGGCTGCGGCGTGAGGCTGCCGTCGCTGCAGAATAACAGGGGGTGTGGGTGAGTAGAGGGATGGCCTGGCCAGCGGTGGGAGTAGTAGGGGGCGGTGAGGCCTCCGCCGCATCGCAGCCGGCCACGGGAGGCAGGAGCACGAGGCACGACCGGCGCTGGTTTGGGCGGCTGGAGCAAGAAGACCAGAGGTTGAAGAAGCACTACGGCCGTTGGATGGACATCGTACGGTCACTGGAGCTAGAATCGTGCATATTGACTAAGTTGACAAAGCCCTCCGTCCCCGTCAACTTAGTAGGCCCACAAGTCAGCCTCCCACCAAGGTGGGTCCCAGCTAGCAGGGGGTATTCATTTTTTGAGCGTAATAAGGAGGCACTTCCTTGCGTGCGAAGATATAGCTGGTGGGTCCGAGCTGTCAGCGGCGGTAACGTTTTTTTCGCGAAATACAGAGGCCCTTTCGGTGGGTCCCTGATGTCAGGTGGAGGAATCATTATTTTGCGCGTAATAAGGAGGCATTTCCTTGCGTGCGGCCGTGGACCCAGCTGTCGGCCTCTCCACGTACAGTCCACTTCAGATGCATGTCGGTCGTTGACCACGTTGACCAGGCCGCGCCGAGAGCACCAGGGCGGTGGACGACGGCGAGGCCTAGGAAGGGAACGACACGGAGGCAGGGAAGACTCGGCAGTTGTTTCCCACGCGGAGGGGAGTACGACTGTACGAGGGTTTACTGGTTCGTCTGCCGTCGCCGGAGAATAACAGCAGGTGTGGGTGAGTAGAGGGATGGCTAGGCCAGCGATGGGAGTACGGTGGGGCGGTGAGGCCTGCGCGGCAGCACAGCCGGCCACGGGGAGGAGGGAGCAGGCAGTCCCGCCGGCGCTTGTTTGAGCGGCTGGAGCAGGAAGAGCAGAGATTGAAGAAGCACGACGGCCGTTCGATGGACATCCAACAGTCACTGCTTGTGCGTCAACCTTTTTTTAGGAAAGCCTCAAATCTGTGGAAAACAGCATACAACCCATCTGCCATTATTTCTAATAATTTACAGCGCATTTGCTAATTCTTAAGGTTTTTTTGGAGCCCATATTCTTTTTGTTAGCATTACAGCCCATATTGTGGCCACGGTTAAAAAATTAACGAAATTTTGCATATTTCGGTGCGGTCCGAACTGTTTTTAATCCCGAAATTTCGACTCACATTCAAACTGATTTTAAAAATAAATGTATATCAATATAAAATCCAACAAATTCTCCACGCATAAAAATTAATGTAATTTAAAATCTCGAAATGAAAAAAAGATATTTTAAACTAATTGCCGGTTTGATGTGTTTTAAAAATGTACAACCCATTTCTCATTACTGATGGGCCATTTTCTCGGCCAGCCGAATGAAGCTCTCCTCGTCTTGAAAGATTTGCAGCCCAACAGGCCTGACAAAGCGACTTACTTGGCAAATCACAAAAAAACTGGGCTGTGGCCGTGGACCCAGCTGTCAGCCTCTCCACGTACAGTACTCTTCCGATGGAAGTCGGTCGTTGACCACATTGACCACGCCGCGCCGAGAGCACCAAGGCGGTGGACGACGGCGAGGCCTAGGAAGGGGACGACGCGGAGCCGGGGAAGACGCGACAGTGGATGCCCACGCAGAGAGGAGTACGAGGGTTCGCTGGTTCGGCTGCGGCGTGAGGCTGCCGTCGCCGCAGAATAACAGGGGGTGTGGGTGAGTAGAGGGATAGCATGGGCCAGCGGTGGGAGTAGTAGGGGGCGGTGAGGCCTCCGCGGCATCACAGCCGGCCACGAGAGGCAGGAGCACGCGGCACGACCGGCGCAGCTTTGGGCGGCTGGAGCAAGAAGACCAGAGGTTGAAGAAGTACTACGGCCATTGGATGGACATCGTACGGTCACTGGAGCTAGAATCATTCATATTGACTAAGTTGACAAAGCCCTCCATCCTTGTCAACTTAGTAGGCCCACAAGTCAACCTCCCACCAGGTTGGGTCCCAGCTAGCAGGGGGAGTATTCATTTTTCTGTGCGTAATAAGGAGGCACTTTCGGTGGGTCCGAGCTGACAGCGGGGGGGGGGGGGCATTTCTTTCGCGAAATACGGTGGTCCATCTGGTGGGTCCGAGCAGTCAGGGGCAAACATTTTTTTCGCGAAATATGGTGGCCCGTCCGGTGGGTCCTAGCAGTCAGGGGGGAAACGTTTTTTCCGCAAAATACTGGTGGCCCGTCCGGTGGGTCCCTGCTGTTAGGTGGAGGAATAATTATTTTGCGTGTAATAAGGAGGCACTTCCTTGCGGCTGCCGTGGACCCACCTGTCAGCCTCTCCACGTACAGTACTCTTCTGATGGAAGTCGGTCGTTGACCACATTGACCACGCCATGCCGAGAGCACCACGGTGGTGGACGACGGCGAGGCCTAGGAAGGGGATGATGCGGAGCCGAGGAAGACGCGACAGCGGATGCCCACGCGGAGAGGAGTACGAGGGTTCACTGGTTCGGCTGTGGTGTGAGGCTGCCGTTGCCGTAGAATAACAGGGGGAGTGGGTGAGTGGTGGGATGGCCTGGCCAGCAGTGGGAGTAGTATGGGGACGGTGAGGCCTCCGTGGCAGCACAGCCGGCCACGGGAGGCAGGAGCATGCGGCACGACCGGCGCTGCTTTGGGCGGCTGGGGCAAGAAGACCAGAGGTTGAAGAAGCACTACGGCCGTTGGATGGACATCGTTGACCACGCCGCCCGAGAGCACCAGGGCGGTGGACGACGGCGAGGCCTACGAAGGGAACGACACGGAGCCGGGGAAGACACGGCAGTGGCTGCCCATGCGGTGGAGAGTACGAGGGTTGACTGGTTCGGCTGCCGTCGCCGGAAAATAACAGGAGGTGTGGGTGAGTAGAGGGATAGATAGGCCAGGGATGCGAGTATGATGGGGCCGTGAGGCCTTCCCGGCAGCACTGCCGGCCACGGGAGGCGGGAGCAGGCGGTTCCGACGGCGCTGGTTTGGGCGGCTGGGGCAGGAAGATCAGAGACTGAAGAAGCACGATTGCCGTTAGATTGACATCTAACGGTCTGACGCTGGTAGAGTCGATTGTTGACTAAGTTTCTTTTTTGAGAAACCTTGTGTACGCATGAACTTAGTAGGCCCACAAGTCAGCCTCCAAATCTGTGGCAGACAACATAAAGCCCATTTGCTATTTTTTATAATTTGCAGCCCATTTGCTAATTCTTAAGTAATTTATTACAGCCCATTTTCTGCCCAGGACCACGGTCAAAAAGTCCAACCTTATTTTGCATATTTCGGTGGAGTCCGAACTGTTGTAATCCCGAAATGATAAACATTTTTTAAGAACTTATTGATTTGCCAAAAAAATCGTTTTGTTTTTGTAAGCAAATAAGACGTGGGACAATTTAGTTGGTTTAAGGGAAAACCAGTGGTAAAAAAATCAGCGCTGGGTGGGAAAAAACAACAAAAATAAGGATGTAAATATGAAAAGGGAATTTTATGTGTTTTCAATATAATGATACGTGTATATGAACTAGTAAAACTATAGGTAGAGATTAGAAAACGGATGTAGGACATGCGTTTCAAGAGGAAAATAGAACTGGGCTGTGTGTTTGATTCAGTAAAAAAACTGCCTGCGGATGTTGTAAGACAAAATATAACTAACGCTGGCGGGCCAGAGGCCAGTAGATACCTGCTGGATCTTTGTGCCCCGTTGTCGTCATGGGCTGGGCCTGTTAAAAACAAAACAACCCTGGGCAATCTACAGCCCAGTTGAAACTTGCTCGACCTGAAAAAACAATATACGTGCTCAATAAACGAGAGAATTCTGCAAGTACAGACTGATAACTGGGATGCAGCACGGATATTGTTTTTTATCGTGATAATAAGTGCATGCACTTGTTTCGAAAAAATTGGAGAACTGGGAATTCGAACGGCGGGTGCTTATGCTACCCATCAAATAAAAATCAGGTGCCTGAAAATTCGTTTCGAAACAAATGATTCAGCTTTATATCCACGTCGACCCTCGGCATGATGGTTGGAAGCAAATGCAAGTTCATACCAAAAGATCGTTAACAACAATACCAACTTGCGGACGACAAGGTAGTACAACTACCAATACCAAACTAACTTATAATCTTTTTACTCCTGGCCCTAGTGTTCGTCTGGTAGAAAATCTTGCAGAGGACCAGCTCCCGCTCCTTCTCTTGCTCCAGGTCCCCGAGGTGGTACTGGTGCATCACCCAGTTGGTCCTCTGCTGGTCGAAGTTCT
The DNA here is from genome assembly GCF_018294505.1 of Triticum aestivum. NCBI lineage: Eukaryota > Viridiplantae > Streptophyta > Magnoliopsida > Poales > Poaceae > Triticum > Triticum aestivum. Next base: position 290,463,668 of record NC_057800.1, read on the forward strand.
TGTTGGTGTGCAGCACCAGAACCTTTTTTGCTGCCCGTCTGCCGGCCGTTGACCATCACCGGCAAGGTATTGCCGGTCTTGTGCCACATCGCGTGCATGCCGCACTCCGACTGTATCTTGCGACGCGTCCACGCGCCCCTTTTGAACGCCCTGGAATTGCGCTGGAAGAAATGCTTCCTTAGGCCACTCAGTGTGATACCTGCAGTATTGTGGAATACAGGTTTTAGTGTACCTAGTTGGCATTTTCATAACATCTTTGGCATGTTGCAGTCACTTGTTTCACTTTTTATTAACTGTCAAATTGTAATTGCTTCACCAGGTCTGCGTCTAAAAAGAAAAATAGAGCTATAAACAAAGGAATATGTTTGTGCAAGTAGACGGCCGATCGGTGTCTTACCTGGAAGTTTCTCAGGTTGGGTGTAACATATGTCGTGCTCGCTGTCGATGGTTGGTATGAACAAATCGATGAGAGACTGAAATCTCGCGCTGTCAGCACTCACTTTGGCCTCAAGGTGCTCGATCAGCTCCTGATCCGTGGGATCGAACTTGACGCCAGCCGGCAGCACGGGCCAATCCTTCTTCGACTTGCATCGGTAATTCCAGTTATATGGTACTCAATGTATGATCAATCGACTGTTTTAAGTGAATGATGAAAGATTTCGACAGATAAGTGGTACTCCAAATCTGAAGTCCAGAATACCCGAACACGCCGCCGGGATTCTTGTGTCACCTCACGCGCAGCGTGTTGTCACGTCAATTCAATGTGTGGACATGATGAATAATTTGACCGACGTATACTAGTACTGCTACTGTACTACTTACTAGTCGTATTTAGTGTCACAATTTATACATAGGTTTAACTAACAAGTACGCACTTGAAGCCTAACTGATATATATATGGCTTCTGCACAGCATCTCCATCATCATTATCAGTACATCCTACGCAGGTGAGTTAGGATGCACTTGATCCCAGGAAGGTATCTATCCTTCAAACCAGAGGAGTGCTTCAAACTAACAACAGTACATAATATCCAACAAAAGAGGGTCGTGCTACAGCAGCAGAATACATGGCTCAGTCTAGATATCAGCACGAATCAAGTTGTGCATATTTGCTGTTGGCATGAACCACATCGCCGCATGTCGGGTTTGCAAAAGCCATCCATCGCATGGAAGCTTGATGCCTTTCACACACTGAAGATTATCTGGCAACAAGCTGTGTCGACGAATCTCTGGATATGGTGATTCATGAAACCCATGGTATGATGTGTAAACACAGCCCCCCCTCGCGAATGGAAGTTGCATAGCACAGTAATCATCGCCGGTGATATGATCGATGATTGGTTGGATGATCGGATAATTGAGCCCGAGGAACAAGGAGTGGTTGCCGAGGCTGTAAACCCGCCTCCAGTTGAATACGCCTGGCCCAACGGAGCTGGGATCTTTCTCGAACACGAAGCAGCCATAGCCATCAATGTCACGAACGCCCCACGCATTGTACTGCATGTGGTTTGATGTAATGGTTTGGTCAATTTGGTACGTGCGAATGAGCATCAAATGACCGCCGTCAGCTGAACGAGCGATAAACCACCACCCATCGGCTGGTATGATTCCAGGTCCTGGAATCATGAAGGCCAGCGCATTTGCGTCTGCTGCAACAATTCAAATTGGAGACCAAAAGGACAAAAATAAACAATCATGTTCAGAGTATGTGTGGAATTAAGATTATTATAACAGTGACACATATCATAGACAGAGAATTGCAATGCCGTGGTCATAATCATACCCCAAGTTAAAAAATAAGCCAATGGCTTTCATATTCTAGCAATATGTCATGGTTCAAACATCATGTAACAATGAGAGGAAAACAGCTATGACAGCGCCTACTCATATTCTACCATAGCACTTACTACTACTGTTCTCATATCAACTCTAAGCAATAACATGCGTTGTTATAAAAATCTTGTAAACGAGAGTAACATATAGCAATCATGATGTTATGCTCATAATATGTATTCTAACAATCATTAGATGCCAATTGTTCTCATATCAACTCTAACAATAACATGTGTGGTCATAAAAATCTAGGAAATGAGAGGAACATATAGCAATGATGTGGTTATAGACATGCTATGCATTCTAAATTTGTAACAAATGAACAGGCAGTCGTATTCATAAGGTAAAGATGAGATGAGATAGAACAATTACACGACGATAGATTCCACCAATATAGGTAGCCAATCTGTGCGTCGACCGCGTAAACGATGCCATCATGCACTATAGCATCAGACAGAAATGTTTCCTCAACAGGATTGATGATGAGCCATAACCATGTATGGCGACCGGATTCCAGATAGACTAATCCCTTGTTGAACAAGGCAATGAGCTTGTAATCCATGTAGTCTTCTGATGGTGTGGGCACTTCGCAGATTACAACTTTCTGCAAACAGAGGTCGAGCCAAAAGCTTGACGCGTCTCGTGCGTAGTAGGCAGGAGTGTCCGGCGGGCCGCGAGGCTCGATGGCGGCGGTATCCAACGATGGAAGGGTGATCTCTCGCTGGGTGTAGATATCCACGAGACGCCACGGACTACCGGTGTGGTGGATGAGGACGATCCAGTTGGCCTTCATGCCCGCCCAGTAGTGGCCGCGCATGAAGGACAGGTGGACGGGTAGTGGTAGCATGTCGAGGGGCACCACGGCAACCTCCGTAGGATCGTCAAGTCGGTGTCTGGGCCACCTGCGAGGATCGGGCATCAGCAAGCAGGGTGTCTTGAAAAGAGCCGGCCGGTTGCAGACGAGTAGACGGTACAAAGACACCGAGCATGCGGCCAGACGGACGGTGCTGAGTAGGTCCATACGACTACAGATCTGCTCCAAGAGAACATCGGGGAGGGAATTCCAATCGCGGCTCTGCGTGTCAGTCGGTTCTGCCATTGGGGTTTTCGGTGCCTGCGAGCCAGCGGGGAAGTGGATTCGGGCGGGCGAGCGAAGAAGCTTCTCCTCGTGTGGCCGAGCAGTGAGCGGGGGGATATGGTACGCGCGAGCTACCAAGGAAGATGGCGCGGGCGGGCGAGCAGTGAGCGGGGGTAAATGGTGTGCGGCCGACGATGGGGAAGAGAGGAGGAAGAAGAAGAGACTAGTTGAATAGTTCTCTCTGACCGAGATGGGGAATAAATGGATCGCGAGGACTTCCTTTCTACAGTATCCCTATGCCTCTACGCTCACTTCACTCATTTTGCTCCGTACCTAGTCACTTGTTGAAATCTGTAGAAAGACAAATACTCCGTATTTGGGAACAGAGGGAGGCTTTTACTCCGTACTATTTGGGAACAGAGGGAGTATCACCATATGGAGGGAACAGAGGAAGCTTGAAATATGAACATGTCAATGGGAGGGAGTAAGCCCCATGCATGCATGCATGCAACATGCAACACTCACACGTACACATGGACGCACGCAACACTCACGCACCCATGCGGCACACAGCACACGACGCAACACACACGCTCACGCTCAAGTGCTCAACCTACTCCCTACGTCCGTGAAAGACTGTACATTTAGAGATTTACACATTGACCAGGGCATAATTAACGCCCAAAAGTAGCAGACTTATGTGTGCATGCGACCATTGAGATAAGAAGATTAAATGAAGGCCGTTGCATGCTGTAATTAAGGATAGACATGTAGCCTATACCTACAGCACAAGTTGGTGCATTAGTCAATCAATATCGATTTAGATTAAAGGCTAAACACATTGGAAGTGTAGATGTACATCATGTAGTACACTCTTTGTTGGAAGACCGAGGGAGGACACGTGCATGCACTCACATACACAGCCAGGGCGGTTCGCGCGCAAGGGTTGGACTCGTGTCGCGCCTGCGTAAAGTTTTGTTTAACTGATTTCTTTGCTCTGCCAACTGACAGGTGGGACCCAGAAACCAGGTGACAATTTAACCAGTCAACAAAGTGCCACGTCGACTATGTGGCCGGTCAGTAGGGTGCAATACGGTGCTCTACGATGAGCTAGTGATCGCATAATCGCCGCAAAACTATATATAGTGACCGTAAAGAGCGTACTGTTACATACGTTGACCGCCAGTGTATTTTTCTCGTTTCAAATTAAGCCATATTAATCGGAAAGGACGCAGTATGGACTACTACTAGTACTAGTACTGCTTTGATGTGTCCCGTCAACTCGCCGAACGAGGAGAAGCTTGCTTACTACGCCTCTCCCTCGCCCATGCGCCTGGCGGTTCGCAGGACGAGGAGAGGGTTTTGACTACAGCGCCCTCTCCCTCTCCCTCTCCCTCGCCCTCGCCCTCGCGGTGGACGTGCAGCAGTTCAATCGGTGTCAGATTGCCAGAAGCATATTGTACTGTAGTATCATCATTGTTGGACCTTCCGAAGAGGCGAAGAGCCAAGTGCAAGGTTCACACGAGTACGAACTGTTGAACCTCCCGAAGAGGCAAAGAGCCAAGCGCAAGGTTTTATAGGAGTTGTCGTCCTAGTAGGAGTGTACTAGTACAACTATAGCGAACGATGCTACTGTATGATGCCGCCACGTCACGTATATCCAAAGCTGTGCCACCTTTTTTTCTCAAAGAGCATGTTGGAGCCCGTGCAACAACCACACAAGTTGCACGTACACATAACACATTTACTAGTAATAAATTCTAAAGGACAAATGCCAGTATGCCACACAAGTTCATCTCCAACTCATGTGATAAATTTGTGCACGACTAGTCTACATATATTCACAGCGCTACCGTTCACAATTACCGTACTCCACTTACACGTTATAGATGGGCTACATGTCCTCCTCCAGGTTCCAGTCCCAGGTGTTCTTCATGGATGGCACGATCCATAGCGGTGGGCAATGGGAATCATTGTCGCAGCTTTCTAGTCCGGTTCCACACGATGGAGACTCATCCAAGCTGAAGCGGCATAAATCAGGGATAGCGTGTCCCAGCATGTCGTTCATCCGGCGGTGCGCACTGAAGACACAACCATGCTTCATGAACGGCAGGCCTTCCGTGTCGTGCACGGAAGGTGGCATCCGCTTCACAATGGGGTAGCTGTCCCCGATGAAAAGCGAGTACTCTCCAAGAGTGTTCCTCGGCACCCACGTAGCATCACGGGGGTCGAACTCGGCGCCGTTCATCTGGTACACGCGGCATCCCAGATCTGGACACATGGTGACGTACATAGTCAAGGTCCATGCATAATAATGTTGTGCTCAAATGTGGCGGTCAGTAATACTGTGCAGCAAATAGTACTACTCCGGTATAGAGGAAGTAAAATAACCGGCTTATTATATATAGCCACTCTTGGCTACATGGATGAGATAGTAAGACATGGAAAAACAAAAATGGTGGCAGCTAGTGGGTTCAAGTCTTCAAGGGCCTAGCTAGCTATACGCGTCCTCCAAGGTAAAAAGTACTCCTACTAGTACTACAAAGTATACTACTAGTACAACAATGAAAGAGAAGGCGAGAGGGTTAAAAATGGAATACCTGGGTAGATGGTGACGGTCCGATCGTGGTAGATTATGTGACCATGTTGCACATCAGTGGTACCATGGGTAACGACTGCTAAGATAGTTGATCCCAATATGCCAAAGTCAGCTACAAGGTTCCAGGTTAGACCGAATCGCGGATGCAAATGCACATCCAGGATCGGCGATCTTATTTTGATCGGGGGATGACTGGTCCCTGCAAAATAATGGAGTACCGTTAGGGATGCAAATGATGGTTTGTGCATTCCGTTTGTAATCTCCCGTACCGTAGGATGTCAACCAGATGAAACAAGTCCCCTGGCTTGTCACCGCGAAGATGCGGCCTAGATGGCGCACGGCGTCTTCGAACGTGTAGGGGTACAAATCTGCCGCCGCCAACATGCGCCAGCCTCTGCCGTTACTGCCTCCTGCATTGATGGCAATCCTTATGTCGAACACCGCGATGAGATAGTAATCGTCGTAGCCGCGTCGCTTTGTCGGCGGGTCCGCAATTGCTATCTTCTTCAATCTCATGTAGGCATCATCATACGTATTCTTGCCCAGCCAGTCCGGAAGGCCGATCCCAATGGTGGAGAAGGGGTCTACCGGAACGGCCGCACTGCTGTGGATGTTGTGCAAAATGATGGTGGTATCCGGCCGGAGGTATGCAAGCCAATCTTCGTTGGCACCGACCCAGACCTATATATAAGACGGTGGGCAGCGGAGAAATTACGGGATGGAAATGGAATAACTAAGTACTACATGATCAAACTCCATTACTGACCTGCTCATCGGACAAAATCCGACTACCTCTCAACGTCGGCAACTCTAGCGGAGTCAACGTGCAACCATGGCCAGGGAGCGGTGGACTGTTCGAAGGATTGTCCCATAGAAGAACCTTCTCCTCGAGGATGCATGGAAGACCAACAAGCATGGCCTGTTTAAGCAGCGTCTTGAAAAAGTTGGTGCAGGAAGCACCGAGTCTTGCGGCGGTGAGGACGTCGGAGCGGCGTGCGATTTCTCCCACAGGATCGTCGTCCAAGGTCTCCCAGCCCCGACGAGGAGGAGAACCGCCTGGCGAATCCATGGGAGCAGCGACGAACTGCCTTCTCTTCGGGGGGAGGGGAACTGGCGAGGAGGAGATAAGAGCGTAGTAACCGCAGGGCCTCGTCCCTTCCAACTGTAGATCGTTCCTCAGCGAAGGGGTGAGGCTATTATTTACTACTAGTACTCCCTCCGATTCTTTTTACTCTGCGCATAAGAGCAGACCCGGATACCAAGGCAGGGGCTCGCTGCATGCTTTCTGGACGGAAATACCCCTGGCGCATGGATGGGAGGAGTTAGCAGCTATAAATGCCCCATGCAGCCCATTGGCTGTCCGCCCGCGTTCTCCTCTCTCTGCATGCTGCATGGATGTCTCCCTCTCTCTCACATGACTGCATGCGGTGGCGCTGGCCTATGAGAAGCTCGCGTGGAGATAGCAATCTTCTCTCCAGAAGAGATTTTTTTGAAAGAAAGGGATTATGGAACGTTATGGGATTGCATTATACTGTAAATAATAGCACTAGTAAGAAATTTTTGGCACTAGGTAGTAGTTTTTGGCGTGGATTAAGAAATTTTGGGTATGTTTTTGCCATTTTTTGTACACGCCAACTAGTGTCAAAAAACGTCTTACATTATGTGACGGAGGAGTACGTACTCGTACTGTAGCAGTACTAGTACTACTTTTCTCAACTAGTAGTGCGATGTACTGTACTTCTAGTCTAGTCTAGTATAGTGCACCAGTTTTGAACTCTTGAATCTCAGGGCCAAGGAGCTACAGTTGGAAGTGGAGGGTACTACTGTTCTCTAGAACCATCGCTGTACTATCAATGCAGGGGAAGTACACCTGCGTAGTGGCCTAGTGGGTACTCTCGGTGCTCTATTCAGCCGCTCCTCTCACGTAGCTGGCCTACTCAGCCGCTCCTCTCACGCACACACTAGCAGCCTGTTTATCAGCGACGGTTACTGCGGGGGCAGAACATTTGAGTTATTTGATACAGCGAGACTAGGCTTTTCGCTTCCATTTGTGGAGGTGTAATGGATCTCGTCGAACTTTGTTAGTAGTTCCTTCTTTATGAATGAGATGAAGCAAAGCTTTTGCCTCCGTTTCAAAAAAAACACGGCAAGAGGAATTTCTTTTATAGTAGAGCCGATAATGGAGTGAAGTCCATGCATGCAACGCCACAAGCTACAGAGTAGTAGTAGAGCACTTTACGTACAGAGCCATATTGCACAGTTCCCAATGCCCCGCCAGGCTTTTCCGGCTCCTCGGGCTTAATTGGGAGGCGCTAGTTTAAATATGCTACTAGCTGGAAGCTGCAAGCGAGGTGCGGCTAGGGCGAGCACGCGAGCCACGGGATGCTGGGAAGGAAAACCCGTTCACGTGGCTAGGCTGTCCAGTGCACCCAGATTGTGGGGCCGCACGTCCGTTTGACTTCAAAACTCAAACTACCCGTGTAAAATATTGGCTCGCAGCGAAGTGTAGTAGTACTATTTTTAAAAAAGGCCGCCGTGCGTTCGGCCGGGATCGAACCCACAAAACGAGGTATACACTCCCGCGACCACTAGTAGTACTCGTTGGAGTACAACGCAACCTAGAATCGCCTTTTGTCGCTAGTAGTACGTACATTGTTCCTTACAAGAAACCCCTAAGAGCATGGTTAATAGTATAGCCAGCTGCTGGCTATAAGCCAGTGCCATGTCATCTACAGCCCATCTTATAGCCAACATGTAGTAGTAGTTTATTTCTTATAGCCCGCTGACTCAGCTCTATTGTACTTGCTCTAATAATGCAAGAAACCACTAAAATGCCAAGAAACTACTACCACTTGCATACGTGGCAGACTTAAGATAAGACTACCTTATCAACCATTGTACATGCTCTTACCAACAAAAATCCTCGAGTGACCTCCTACCTCCGGCCCGTCCACCTAGTCATCCTCGGCCATGGGACGCAGCTACCGCCGCCGGCAGAAGGCGAGGTCAAAACCGCCGGCGGTGCGGAGCCCATGTTGCGGCAGCCCGGATGCCAGCTCCGTCCGGCGCTCGCGGCCGCTAGCTAGCCAAGATAGCTCCGTCCAGCTGCTTGTCTGCAAGGTTTGCTAGCTAGATTGGCAAGGCAGCGCGGCGGCTTGCTCGCGCGCGCCGCGCTAAGGCCAGCCATCTGGCTCGAGCGAAGGCCAGCGCGGCGGCTTGCTCGCTCGTGAGTCATGCTCGGGCCAGCCTGCCAACCCGTGCGGAGGCCAGCGCGGCGTCCGGCCCGTCCGGCGGAGCGGCGGCCAACTCGCTCATCACCGGCGCCACCGACGAACACGCATCAGTACTGTTTGAAGTAATGTTCAGGAAAAATAATGATTTGAGGGGGAATAACAGGATAGAAGGTCAGATGTGGGTCCCTCGTGTCAACGGTCAAACAAAATGTGTTGGTTTAAGCTGCCTCGTCAGCACGGACATGTGGGCCAACCCTGTCATAAATGGGTTTAAACGAACCTAATCGGTAGGAGTACTAGGTAGTTTTTGGCGTGGATTAAGAAATTTTGGGTATGTTTTTGCTATTTTTTGTACAATAGATTCCTCCTAGGGCTGGTTGAAAGTGGTAGTTTTTTGTTAAATACTCTACATATTGTAAGTAGGAGTGAAAGTTAAGCTTTGGAAGCCAATAAGCAAGGCTAGTTACATAGTGCATATGTGTACATGATTGAAAGTAAATATCAACCATGAGTGACTAATATCTTGATGGAAAACTCGAAACTATGGAATACTAGGAAAAGAAATGCATGGTTGGAAATACTAGCAATGTTCATGTCCGTTGCAACGAATCATAATTAGAATAATACTTATTCACAAACTTGGTACAAAACACTCTAATTTTGATATACATATGTCACTAGAGATATATTATGTTTCAATTAGAATATATTCCTTGGGCTGTTTTGGTGAGGTCAGGGAGGGATGTGGTTGGTTTTAAGATACTAATTATGGGTTTTTCTGCAAATTGGTAGACAAGTGGGATGTTGGTGAGAAAAGGCAACAACTTACCTCACAATCGTTAGATGTAGATCTAATGGTCAGAAACGACGGATGGCAGACACACCAGCATCACCAACTTAGTCTTGTGTAGGAGTACTAGCAAGATCCGTGCATTGCACGGAACATCAAGATGCATTTTTTTATAAAACACTTGTTGTGATTGACCCTTGCGGGAGTAATCCCATGTGTAAAAACTAATGATATCTCGAGAAATATGAGATAAGGTGAAGAGGAGTGGGGTGTGGTGGTGGTTGGTGGTCGAACTGAGCGGAGGTATGGGGATTGACGACGCCGGCAGCGGCCACCAGGCCAGTTTGTTCCAGAGGCTTCCTTTCTTAATTGCTCAACAATGAGGTTTGTTGGAGATAAGGATGAACGAGGGAAGGCCTTGTCTGCAAATGTGGAGAGGGGTGCGGGTATCTTTTAGTTTAATTTCCATCCGTCAGATATAGATCAGACGGTCTATATTGCAAGATGGCACACGTACCATCATCACCAACTCGGTTTTTTATAAGAGAAGAAATATAAGTATGGAGTGTGTGGAGGATAGAGAGAGACATGTACATGGGGCTTTGTGTAACGTGGAGACACATATACATAATTATAGAGTGAGTGTGTGAGATACACATGCAGACATGAGGAGAGATGAGGATCCAGGTAAATGGGTGTTTGTGCGTGTCTGTGTGTGTTTGTGCACGTGTTTGTGTGTGAGAGGGAGAGAGTGTATGTGGAGTAGAGAGACCACTGATGATGTAAACCTAGTATAAGGGAAGGGGGAATGGTGTGACATGTGTAGTAGCGAGATAGCACGGGTGCGGGCGGGGGGAGCAGACTATTTGGAAGAGACATCGAGTGTGTGTGGGGGAGATGGGTGTGAGAGCAAGAGAAAGAGAGAGCTAGCGCCGGAGAGAGAGAGAGAGAGAGAGAGAGAGAGAGAGAGAGAGAGAGAGAGGAAGAGAGGGGGAGAGAGGGGTCGTTTGTGTCCATAAATGGCGTATAGATAGGGAGACAATGTTGATGTTGTCCGAAATTGGCCTATGAACGGAGACGCAAGGGAAGCGAGTCATCGTGTGTGTGGTTACTCCGATTCGGACTATGCTGGAGACAAGGTTGATAGAAAGTCCACTTCGGGCACTTGTCAATTTCTTGGTAGATCTCTTGTGTCTTGGTCCTCCAAGAAACAAAACTCGGTATCCTTATCCACCGCCGAAGAGGAATACATTGCCGCTGGTTCATGTTGTGCTCAATTACTTTGGATGACCCAAACTCTTAAAGATTATGGGATATATGTGAAACATGTTCCATTGCTTTGTGACAATGAAAGTGCTATCAATATTGCTCACAATCCCGTGCAACATTCTCGAACTAAGCATATTGAAGTTCGTCATCATTTCATTCGAGATCACGTTGCCAAAGGGGACATTGATCTTAAGCATGTTCGTACCGATAAGCAATTGGCAGATATATTCACCAAACCTCTTGATGAGAAAGTCTTTTGCCGTTTGAGAGGAGAATTGAACATCATCGATGCTTCAAACTTGGAGTAGAAACTCCATTTGGATACATGCAAGGCATGAGCCTTTGACTAATCCTTGATATTTCTTTCATGATGCTATTTATATGTCTTGGATATACTTGCACCCTTGCATGCTACCTAACCCTTGTAGGTACTTGGATGAATCTAAATCCATGAGATTGCAACTCACTCATATCTTGAGCAATTTCTACATCACCAAGTCTCTACACAATGGTGGTTGAAGTCAAGGAAGCACGAAACCCTTCAAACATATCCTTCGACAAATTCTACATTAAGTTTTATGATTGTCATCCTGGATATACAAGTGCTCTTCCTTGCAAAGCTAACCCATGTAGGAAGATGAACTCAATTTCCAAGTGGTGCTCCCAACTCTTGACGAGCTACATCAACCTTGAGAAACCCACACAAGTTCAACTACATGATCAAGATCAACACCACCACCCAAGGTATGTTATTCCATCTTAGAGAAGCTTTACTCCAAGACATGGATCAAAGAAACTCAACAAGATGTGAATACATCAAGATGCTTAAACGAAAAATGGTAACCCCATTTTGAGCTTAAACGACGAGTATGACCTATGATCAAGTGTCCTCACTTGACTCCTAAGTCAATATACTCTAACATAGGTGACTTTGTCGCCGACTAATTCTAGATGAAGTTCTCCTGTGTTTCTCTGTGCTCTTGCATTTATCTTGTGGATATTCATTTCCCCTTTCAAAAAAAACTTCATCTAGATTTCCCTTCTGATTATTTGTGTTCTGCATTCCCTGCATCCAATTCATTGCAAATCTTTCAGCAAATTCCTTGCAAATCCTTGTGAGATCTAAATTGCCTAGTGAGCTGAGGTGACAAGTGTTTTCTCTATGATGGACTCGGTCACACCAATTTGTTTCCTTTAGTCCAACCGAATTCTTTTGGCGCCACTGAAGTATACAACTCGGTGCCACCAATTTCACTACAGGAAAGATATACTCGGTGCCACCAAATGTCTTGGATATACCTGCATTCTTTTTTCTCCAGCTCCACTCAATGTTTCTTGTCCTATACCAGCATCACATTTGACTTGCTACTTTGCATTGTGACTCAAGGACCGAACCCATTTGTAATAACAATCCAGAAGAGCCCTTCTTGGAAATTGATGTCAAAGGGGGAGAGAGATCACATCAAAGCTTAAGATTAATCATTTCTATAGGGGGAGAGTATACTCAAGGGGAGAGTGTAAGAAACCCCAGATGCTTGGTATTCCAGAGGAGAGAAGTCACATGTCTTTAAGAGGGGAAAGACATGTTCATATTTGATTATTTGCATTAGCTCTGTTTCTTTTCGTTGCTCTGATTTTCTGTTCCCTATCTTCTCCAAATATCCCATGCAAGATTCAGGGGGATCAAGACATCTAAGGGAAGGAAATCCTTGAATTCATTGCACATCTTTACCTTTGGGTACATGTCTATATCCAATAGAGTACTCAGTACTCACTCTTTACATGTCATCCCAGTCTTGGTACTCTTGTGGTTTCTTTCATTTGCTCTGGCTAGTAGGTGTATGTGTGTTATCTAACCTTGTTTACTCAGGTTCATTCCTTCCTAAGCCAACTCAAGACCACAAGGTAAGTATATGCATCACAGTCATGTGTATGAGGATTTCTTGCTGATGTACATACTGTTTGCAAGAAGGATTCATGAGCATGAAGGTACATTTCCTATATTCACATCATTTGCTCTGATGCATATAGCCAAGATACATGTAACACATTGCTTACTCCATCATGCTTATGCATTCACATGCTCCTATATTCCATATTTACATGATTGCATACATGTAGGGGGAGCCTATGCATGTTACATGTCTTTCCAAAGCTTTACTTGTTATTCTCTATATCTTTATCTAAAGCTTTGATGTATGTTGTCATCAATTACCAAAAAGGGGGAGATTGAAAGCACAAGTGCTCCCTAGGTGATTTTGGTAATTAATGTCAACATATCTCTTGTTGGACTAATGCTTCTACCTAGTATGTTTCAGATAAGTTCAACAATGGAGTGGCATGGACTAGAGGATGTGGAACCCCTTCAAAATGCTGAGGACAAAGTATTGGCTCAAGCTCAAAGCTCATGACTCCACTCTTTCCATTTTAAGTGATCCAAGATCACATTGAGTCCATAGGAAAAGCCAATACTATTAAGAGGGGATGAGGTGTTGCCTAATGGCTTGCTTGCTCAAAGTGCTTAGTGATATGATCCAAAAGCCCTCAACTACTTTCTCATATCCACATATGTCCCAAACCAAAAGTCAAACTCGGCCCCACTGAAACTTTCTATCCGGCGCCACCGAGTTTAGTTGACATAGCCACTGCTAGAAACCCTAATCAATTCGGTCTCACCGAGATGGGCTTGCAAACTCTCTGTTGCCTATTGCAATAATTTCGGTCCCACCGAGACATGCAATCGGTCCCACCGAGTTTGTTTGGCCAACTCTCTGTTTTTCTTATTACCCAAATCGGTCCCACCGAGTTTGTGTAATCGGTCAAACTGATATGAGGCTTTACCCTAACCCTAGCACATCGGTCCCACCGAAATGCCTAATGGTCACATTTTGAACTAAATCGGTCTGACCGAGTTTCATGACTCGGTCCCACCGAATTTGGTGATTTGTGTGTAATGGTTAGTTTTTTTGTGGAGGCTATTTATACCCCTCCACCCACTCTTCATTTGTGGAGAGAGCCATCAGAGCATGCCTACACTTCCAACATACATTTTCTGAGAGAGAACCACCTACACTTGTGTTGAGGTCAAGATATTCCACTCCAACCACATAAATCTTGATCTCTAGCCTTCCCCAAGTTGCTTTCCACTCAAATCATCTTTCCACCAAATCCAAATCCTGTGAGAGAGAGTTGAGTGTTGGAGAGACTATCATTTGAAGCACAAGAGCAAGGAGTTCATCATCAACACACCATTTGTTACCTCTTGGAGAGTGGTGTCTCCTAGATTGGTTAGGTGTCACTTGGGAGCCTCCGTCAAGATTGTGGAGTTGAACCAAGGAGTTTGTAAGGGCAAGGAGATCGCCTACTTCGTGAAGATCTACCCGAGTGAGGCAAGTCCTTCGTGGGCGACGACCATGGTGGGATAGACAAGGTTGCTTCTTTGTGGACCCTTCATGGGTGGAGCCCTCCGTGGACTCGCGCAACCGTTACCCTTCGTGGGTTGAAGTCTCCATCAACATGGATGTACGATAGCACCAGCTATCGGAACCACGCCAAAAATCTCCGTGTCTCCAATTGCGTTTGCACACTCCAATCCCATCCCTTTACATTCTTGCAACTTGCATGCTTTACTTTCTGCTGCTCATATACTCTTGTCATGCTTGCTTGATATGTATTGTGAATGTTTAAACTTGTGCCAAAACTCTACTTAAACCTAAAGAAATTAAAAACTGCAACTTTTCTTGATTAAAGTCTATTCACCCCCCTCTAGACTCCACTTCTCGATCCTTTTAAAACACTTGACGTGCTACGTAGCTGGTGTGGTGCACATCCTCTTCTGTAATGCTTGTCATGGAGACTTGTGGCCTGAGGCCTTTGCGAAGCCTACGAAATGCTGGCGATGCCTTCAGAGAGGGAGTGGTTTGTTCCATGAAATCGTCATCATCAAGTACCGGAGTGGTGACTTGAGCTGGTGGAGTACGTGGGGTCCCGTCTTGCACATGAGTGCCTTGTTGTTGTTGCTCAACCCAAGAGTCATCTTGAGCAACTGGCGTCAATGGACGACCAATGCTAATAATTTCACTGCTCGTGGGAGCAGGCAATGATACCGACTTGGGTTCAAGTTGATGAAGGACTTTGAAAGTGCGTTATATCGACTAGAGGGGGGGGGGGTCAATAGGCGATTTTTACAAATTCGTCAGTGAGGAATTTCAGGGTGAGTAAATTCCTAAGCAACGAACTACTTAGCAGCGGAATGAGTACTCAGATGCAAGCATAACAGAGTAGTAGCACAGTCATGATGATGAAATGAAAATAAGCATAGAGTACAAGTAGCGTAAACACAGGATAAGCAAACTGAAGACAAAGTGACTGAAGAATTAAGATTGAGGAAATTGAGAAAGCCTTCAGTCAAAGTCTTCAAATAGTAACAATTAAGTACTTCTACACAGAAATGAGGAAATGAAAGGGTTGAGGAAATAGAATCAGTAGCTCGGTGAAGACAATGATTTGGTAGACCAGTTGCAACTGTTGTGACAGTTGTACGTCTGGTTGGAGTGGCTAGGTATTTAAACCTGAGGACACACATTCCTCACCGTATTATCCTAGAGCTAAGGTCACACAGACCTCGCCCAATCACTCGTGGTAAGTCTTCAGGTGACTTCCAAACCTTCACATACTCGGTCACTCGACGATCCACAATTTCCTCTTGGATGCTCTAGACCCTGATGCCTAACCGTCTGGAGGATGCACAGTCCTCAAAGGTAACAACCGTTAATTCCACACATGAACAATCTCTTCAAGGATGCTGAATCACTTTGTGTTTGTAGGTGTTTGGGTTTGGGTTTTCCTCACTTGATGATTTTCGCTCAAAGTCCTCGGAGGATGGGATGCTCTCAATGACAAGTGTCAGTTTCTCGCAGAGCAGCCAACCAGCTAGTGGTTGTAGGGGGCGGCTATTTATAGCCTAGGGAGCAGCCCGACATGATAAGACATAAATGCCCTTGAATGATATGACCGTTAGGTGGGTAGATATTTTAGGACAGCTGACGCATAGCACAACAATGGTCGGATATTTGAGTCTCAAATTTCTCAGGGCTATCATGTTCCTCACTTGTCGGCAATCCGCACTGGCGAATTCCTAACTCCTCAGTCACAACAAATTCCTTAGAGATGAGAAGATCTTCATCTCTGTCACTGAAGAAATTGATTGAATTGTATGAGATTTCCAATGGCTTCACTCGAAAGGATTGGTAGGTGTAGGATTTTGAGATGAGCATCACTTAGAAACTTTTCCTTAGTTTTACCTCGACCCCCTTTAACAGTACGGTGTTTCCTATGACTCAATAAAGAGAAAACGAAACTACAAAAACAACAGTATTCATGCTTCATATTCCTCACATAAATATCAAGTCTTCAGGATCACACCAATTTCTTCACTTTCAAAGTCTTCAGAAAGCCAAAGTCTTTAGTTGAAGACATTCATTTTTAGGGGCCGGCTTTCTCTGTAAATATCAAACTCCTCATAGACTTATATACCTGTGTACACTCACAAACGCATTAGTCCCTTAACCTATAAGTCTTCAATACACCAAAATCACTAAGGGGCACTTGATGCACTTACAATCTCCCCCTTTTTGGTGATTGATGACAATATAGGTTAAGTTTTTAACGTGGATAAACATATGAAGTGTAAATACTGATATTGAGGAATTTGATTGCAAGATATAGAAGAAATCCCCCCTGAAGATGTGCATATGTGAGGAATTTGCTTTGAATAGGAAATGCACATTGTAGAGTGGAATCATGAAGATCTCCCCCTATATCTTGTAATTCATACACGCATTTAACATATGATATGAAGAATTTGAAATTCATGATGAAATATGGTGACTGATGTAATTCAGCATGCGTGCATTAACATATATAAGGAAATAGCATGCAGAAAAACAGAGCAAAAGTATCAGACCACCATCGGACTTAAGTTTACAACTCGATCCAACAAATACTTCAGAAGAATGAGAGTTGTAACTTAGCAAAAAATGCCCATATAATGAGACCCGCTTGAAGACTAACTCAAATTTCTCCCCCTTTGTCATCGAATGACCAAAAGGGGTGAAAAATGAGGACTAACGCCCCTGATGAATATCATCATGAAGTCGATGGTGGAGCGCCAACATTGTTGGGGTCATCCGTTGGAGTAGGGCCTGCCGCAGTGCCGTTCAAATCTTCATGTTCATCAGTCTCACACTATGAAGAATATGAGCTGGCCACCAAGTTAGGAACTTTGACCTTCTTGAATTTCTTCGAAGGTGGTTGAGACCAGCAAAGTCCTACTTGAAGCCCATCTGCTTGAGATCTTCATCACCTAGAAGTGAGACAGTACAACCCAAGTGCGGTCAAAGACTTCATGCAAGTAGTAGTGGTTCTTCTTCATAGTGTTTTGCGTGATTGTCATGTTCTAAAGAATTGAACCAAACTGTCGCTTGACCCACTTGTTATTGTGATCCACCTTCTAATGAAGACTGACGAGAAGCTCACGGCCAGTCATCACCCTTGGAGCAGTGGCTTGAGGATATTGCTTTAAGCATTTGCGGCAGTGTCATGGGTGGCAGAGTCATCATTGGTGGAGTAGGATGCAGCTTTGCGAAACTGTCCATCCAATGGACGAGTGCCTTCATTAATGACAGTAGCCTTGCCCTTCTCATGAGCTGAGGAAATAGTCCATTGGAGGACTTCAATTGGGGGCAAATAGCTGAGATGGCGTTGACAATCAGCCTTATAATGAATTGAAGACCTTGATTCGATGAATCTCATGATCCAGGGAGCATAAGGCTTCAATTCAAACGGTGACACAACGACATTGGTCAAAGTCCTCATGAAGAAATCGTGGTAGTTGATAGGAATACCATGTATGATGTTGAAAAGCAGATTCTTCATGATGCCAACAACTTCTTCTTCATCAGAGTTGTGGCCCTTGATTGGACTGAGGGTTTTGGTCAATATCCTGCATATAGTCCTTGGCACATAAAGCAGTTCCTTTACGAGAAATTTGGTTCTAGGAGCTTGGCCTGGCTTCAAAGGCTTCATCAGCACTGACAGATGGTTGGAGAGCTCAGGTTCAACATAGAAGCGCCTTGCATGTTTAGTGGGAGTACTAACTGGGACAGCGTGAAGCAATTCAGAGGCCGGTGCTTTTTACTGAGTATTTTCTGTCATCCAGTCCAATACCCATGAATTCACATCTTCAATGTTGGCGGTGATGTGCAATGTGGCATAGAACTGAAGAATGAGTTCTTCATTCCAGTCGCAGATGTCCGTGCAAAGGTTGAGTAGCCCAGTGTCATGAAGAACACTGAGGACCAGGGTGAAGCATGACAACGACTCCATATCCGCATGAGGAATTTGCTCATGGTCAAAGATCTTGTCTTCATCAAACAATAGTGAGGAATAGAAGTTTATTTGACTTGCTATCCAGAAGCGCTTGCATCTAAGTCTTGAGGAGTCATATGGATTGTAATCCGTGAAGAAAATATGCTCAGGAAAGAAGTCATCAGCCTTGAACTTCTGCTTCTTGGAGTGAGGATTCTGAGCCTTGGGATGAAGATTAGCTGTTTATTTTCACAGCCTCTTGAATCACAGTCTCGAGAGCCACAGGCTGAGGAATTTCGGTGGCAATTTCTTCAGTAGCCTTGGCCTCCATTTCTTCAGCAACATTTTCATCAACGCTAGTGGCTGGAACTTCTTCAGGAATAGTGAGAAGAGAAGCTCGATGTTCTTCAGAGCCCATGTGAATCTCTTCAGTCTGCATAGGGGACTGAGGAATCTGTTGCAGAGGTGTGAACAATGGTGAATTGGGGTGATGGCTTTCCCAGTAGTCATTGTTAAGAATTGGTGTTGTACACCCAATGTCCACATCTTCATCTTCTTCATCTATTTCCTCAATGCCTGCCTCTTTAGCTATGAACTGAGGCATGGGCGATGATACTAGAGGAGTTGAAGGGATATCATACACTTCAATTTCTTCATCCAACTGCTCTGACGTAACAGCAGAAGGATCTTCTTCATCAGATTCACTTGGAATCACATATTCCTCACCAAAGGGAATAATCTCCTTTGATGGCATGCTTGATAAGGGAACAGCATCTATAGGATTTTCAAAAGAGCTTGTCAAAGTCTTCACTTTCTTTAGAGCTGAAGACTCCGAGGAAGTAGATGCTTTCCTTTTCTTCACAGCTGCTCGCTCCGCAACTTTGGTTTTCTTCGCTTCTGATGCAGAAGGAAGGTTGATGCTTGTCGTCTGTGTCGGCAGAGCAGAGGAAATTGGTGCAGTTTCTTTAGGTGCAGTAGAAGATGCTTCAACTGACCTGGCTTGTTCTTCAGGCGCAACACTAGAGGTTGCCCTGGCAGTTTCTTCAGCGATTGGAATTTCTTCATGAGCCCTGGTGCTCTCATTTTCTTTAGCAGCCTGATTTTCATTAGTGGTGCTGGCATGTTCTTTAGTAGGTTGAGCAGATGCTTCAGCCTGAGAAATTTCATGTTGCATTGGGGCTGCAACATTTGAGGTGAATCCCTTGGTCAGCTTGACGAATCTGACTTTGGCTCCCAGCCAATCAGCATAATGTCGGTCAAATTCATCACATAGACCCTTGATTTCTGTTTGTAGAGCTACAAGTTCATCAGGTGATAGCTTCAAAACATTTTGCTTCAGAAAGCATTCTTTCTTGTACTAAGCTTTCTTCACCCTCCTCCCCTGTTCAAATTTCCATTTTTCCTCATCAATGAAGGCCGTCAACACATGACTTTTGCCAGGAGTGAGGTTTAGCTCAGGCAGAGGAGTGTTGGGATCCTTATGCCAGAGGTCGATAAAGTCTAGGATCAACTTTGGATCTAGCATCAATGACACATTACTGCCTTTGGCTCTAGCGGCCCCGTGTTGTCTGTCTCTGATGATTTCAGCTAATTCCTCATCATCAGCTTCATCTTCACTTGACGGCACTTGGAAGGCAACCTTCTTCTTGTGAGGACTTGGCCTTGTGCCTCGTCCAGCAGTGACCTTTTTCTTCAGTAGAGTTGGGCCTGTTGAGGATTGAGGAGGAGCTGAAGAACTTGCAAATGCTCCTGAAGCAATTGAGATACTAGTTTTCCTTTGGCGTGAGGCGAGGTGCGCAGGTGCCGAAGACTTTGCATTAGCTGAACATTTTGTAACAGTGGGGACTAGAGTTGCTTGAGGAATATGCCCTAAGGGTTTTGATGAGCTTGGCCGTGAGGGCATTGCTGAGGAACTGGGCTTCTGCGCAAGCTTCTTGGGCATAGCCTTCTTGGGCTTGTTAGTAGTGGCCTCAGCAGCGGCAGAAGCAGAGTCTTCATTGAATTTCCTCACTGCTTCCTTGGCCATTTTGGCCAACTTGGCTTGCTGTTTGGCCCATTCATATGGATAGTCCTCACCGCGCTTGAGGCTAGTGGGATCAACTTCTTGGCCTGGTGCCAATGGAGGTCTTGGGCAAGGAGGGTGTAAAGCGAATTTCTTCATGCATTTTGGAGTTACATATCTGTACTCCCTCCATTCCCGTGCCCATCTCCTTTCGATCCTCTGTATGCACACCTTGTGCCGATTCTTGTTCTCCTTGACATGTTTGGCTTCATCAGGAGTGCAATATTCCTCATAGATGTCATCTGGAATCTCAAAGGCAGTGTTTACTTCCAGTTTCTTCCCTCCCTTCTGAGGTCTCTTGCCATGAGCCATTTTCTTCAGCTGAGGAATTTGAACAACAGAATTCTCTCAAGATGTATGCAATTTTTCTTCAAGGAACGCTGCAAATGAGTTAAGTTGATGAGAACCTAGTGATTCAGCAGCGGCCATGTGTACCATGAACAGAGTATAGGTGCGAAGAATTTGGAGACGTCACATGCGTTCTCAGAAGTTTTGCAAAAGAAACAAGTTTGAGGAATTTGACCAGGAGTGTATTGAGGAATTTCACTAAGCGGTCTTTAACTTAGGTTCAAGAGTTGTATAGATTGAAAAATCCACACAACTGAGGAATCTTGAAGAAAAACATGGCTTAGAGAAATAGATCTAGAACAGATGCATGTGAGGTGTTTAACTAGCAGGTAAGTTGAAGAATAAACACCTTTTGAACATTTTGTGGAAATCATCAGAATCAACAAGGGCAGTAAAAATGGATTTTATTTACCCTTGATGAAGAACATGACGAACTGGGAGGTGTAGATGGGAAGTTCGTCCATTCAGATCTTCCACGCCCTAACTTGACAGCGGAAGACAACTACGGCGACGATGGAGTGAAGATTTCCGCGGCTGGCGCGAGTACGACGACGACGAGGTCGAGGCAGTGAAGCTCTTCCTCACCGGCGATGATGGAGGTAGCAGAGGCGCTAGGTCAGAGAGCTCGAGCAAGGAGAGTGAGGTCGAGCGGGGTAAATGCAGTCCGAGGAGGGTGAGGAGTATTTATAGCCGAGGTGAAAAACCGCTCGCCCAAAGAAAATGGACGTACATGCCCCTGACCCTTCTCATCCTAGCGACATGTGTCACCCATGTACTAAGAAGTGGAGATCGTGTTAGATCATGGGTGAGTATTTTAATCTTATCGTGGAATACAGAACGGTTTGAGCGGCAAAAGCCGAAAATTGAGATATGAAAATTTTAATGTTTCGTTCGCAAATTCTTCAGCTGACAAGGACACAGTGAAGATTTTGAATGGGTTTCAAATAGAACACACATTTGTGAACAGACTGGTTGAGTTTAGCATAGAGGGTGAAGGGTCCGATCACATTCACTTAGCAGAAAAGTCAACTTGAAGAATTAGCAATAAGTGAATATTGTAGAGGACTGAAAACTCAAATATATATAGCCAATGAAGAACACAATCGGAAAGAGTGAAGACTATGCAAAGTTGAAGAAATGAACAACTGAGGAAATTCAAAACTAAAGAAATACTCAAATTGAAGATTTTCAACTTTTGTTGGTGGCGTGACCCACCATATAAGAATGATGATTTCACACGCCGCGTACAATTGTCGTAGGGCTCTGAGAATCAAATTCTTCGTTAATTTCTTCACACTTAGAGGGTTCGTCATCATTGATTGAAGAAAAACGTCACTTCGTGTGTTGCACATCTAAGTCATCAATTTTGCATAAGTGTTAGGATGTGTGTCCTTTTCAAAGAACATTCGAAGATTCTAAGATATTTATCTCACACCGCAACTTGCTAAATCTCTTCTCATCCAAGGGCTTTGTGAAGATATCGGCTAGTTGTTCTTCAGTCTTCACGTGCTCGATAGAGATGTCGCCCTTCAACACATGATCTCGAAGAAAATGATGAAGAATCTGGATGTGCTTTGTCTTCGAGTGTTGAACTGGGTTATGAGCAATCTTGATGGCACTCTCATTGTCACAGTAGAGTGGCACATTCTTCACATTGATGCCGTAGTCCTTGAGGGTCTGCTTCTTCGACGACCAACATACTAAGGATCGTCCGAGGAAATGGCATGTGCCTGATGTTGACTTACGGTCCACACGGTCACCAACATAGTCAGAGTCAGAATATCCAATGAGATCAAAAGCCGAGCCCTTGGGATACCATAGTCCAAGTGTTGGAGTGTGAGCTAGATATCAAAGAATATGCTTCACAACCTTATGGTGTGATTCCTTTGGTTTAGCTTGAAAACGGGCACACATGCAAACACTAAGCATAATATCTGGCCTTGATGAACATATATACAATAAAGAGCCAATTATGGAGCGATATACCTTTTGATCAAAGTCAATACCATTTTTGTCAGTGCATAGATGGCCATTTGTGGGCATAGGGATTTTCAGACCTTTGCAATCTTGCATGCCAAATTTCCTCAACACATTTTGAGGTATTTCTCCTGAGACATGAAGATGCTGTTGCGCTGTTGACGAATTTGAAGAGCTAAGAACAATTTCAATTCTCCCATCATAGACATTTGATATTCCTCACTCTCATATAGGCAAATTCGTTAGTGTAACATTGGTTAGTACAACCAAATATAATATCATCAACATATATTTGGCACACGAATAATTCATCATCATAGGTTTTGGTGAAAAGAGTTGGGTCAAGTGAACCGGGTTTGAAGCCTTTCTTCATGGGGAATTCCTTCAAAGTATCATACCACGCCCGAGGGGCTTGCTTGAGGCCATAGAGGGCCTTATTGAGTTTGAAGACTTGGTCAGGATGCTTTGGATCTTCAAAACCTGGGGGTTGAGCAACATATACTTCTTCCTCAAACTTACCATTGAGGAATGCACTTTTCACATCCATTTGATATAAGATGATATTATGATGGTTAGCATAAGCAAGCAATATGCGAATAGCCTCAAGTCTAGCAACAGGTGCAAAAGTTCCATCGAAATAAATTCCTTCAACCTGTGTGTAGCCTTGAGCTACGAGTCATGCCTTATTCCTCACCACAAGGCCGTTTTCATCTTGCTTGTTGCGATAGATCCATTTGGTGCCAATCATATTGTGCTTGTGTGGGTCTGGTCGCTTGACAAGTGTGACGCCCTGAGACCGACGCTCTAGACGCCTTCCATGTTTTGCATGTCAGCCATGTGTTTTATTTGTTTGTTGCATTTCATCATGTCATCATCTTCATTGCATCATCATGTTTTCAAAAATTGCATCCGTCCGGGTCTCCCAGTTCTTTCCATTGTCTGTTCTGAGCCCAGACACACTTGCACGCGCCCATGACATGTCCGAAATAGTATTTTATAAGTGGCTTAAAATTGTTCTCGGAATGGGGTGAGAGTTGGCGCACGGTCTTGTTATAGAGTAGGTAGACCGCCTGCCAAGTTTCATCGCATTCGGAGTCTGTTTGATGCTCCAATGGATAACTATAGCGACAATATAGCTGGTCAAACGTCGGACGTTTTCGGTCTCCAAAAACCGTGCCAGGCTGCATGTCTCCCCTCTTCTCTCAACCCTACCCACTCTCCACAGCCCACCTAACCCAGCTAAACCCCCCTCTCGATCAGATCCATCGGATCGCGATCGTATGGCTCCGAAATAGCCCCAAACCCCCTAACCCTAACCCCTTCCTTATATAAATACCCCCACATGGCATTTTTGGCGTCTTCCAAACCCCCACCTTGTTTTTCACGCCCCCAATCATCAGCCGCCACCACTCTCATCGCATTCCGTGCGGGCCGAACCCGCCGCCACCGTTGCACCCCGGACCAACCGGTGCGAGCCACCTCACCCCGCCAGGCCGCCCGTAGCCACTCACATGAGGCCACGTCGCCCTGGCCTCCTCCCACCTTCCCGTGGCCCTCCCTACCCGCAACAGGCCCGCCCCGGGCTAGATCTGGGCCCGGAGGGAGCCCGCGTTGTGTCGTCCAAGCCCGCTCCGCTCCGCAGGCCGCGTGCTGCCCGCTCCTCGCCGGCGCTTCGTCGGAATGCCGCCCGCACTGCTCGCCTTCCCGCTGCCGGCCACCAGAGGAGCCAACCCCGCTCGGATCCGCCCCGACCTGGTCCCTCATCCTCACGCGTGAGCATCTGATAACCCACAAGTATAGGGGATCAATTGTAGCCTCTTTCGATAAGTAAGAGTGTCAAACCCAACGAGGACCTAAAGGTATAACAAATATTCCCTTAAGTTCTATCGACCACCGATACAACTCTACGCACGCTCAACGTTCGCTTTACCTAGAACAAGTATGAAACTAGAAGTAATGTGTAGGTGTATCGGGATAGGTTTGCAAGAATATAAAGAGCATGTAAATAAAAACTAGGGGCTGTTTTAAGTAAAGAAGCAATAAAGTTAGTATAGCGAGTGTGGAAAAGTGGTGGTAGGAGTTGCGAAATTGTCCCTAAGCAATTGACTATGTTACCAGACCGATAGCAAGTTTTATGTGGGAGAGGCCACTGCTATCATATCATACCTGACTTGGAATTCTATGCACATATGATTGGAACTATTAGCAAGCATCCACAACTACTAACGTTCATTAAGGTAAAACCCAACCATAGTATTAAGATATATTGCCCCCCTTCAATCCCGTATGGATCAATTTCTATGCTAGGTTGAAGCTTCTGTCACTCTTGCCCTCCAATACATAGTCCTATCAACATACAACTAACCCTATGGTGTCATCCACGCGCGCGCTCATATGATGGGCACCAAAGGACAACAACATAACCACAAGCAAATTAAACCAATCATAGCAATTCACCAATTATCGATAGGACAACGAAAATCTACTCAGACATCATAGGATGGCAACACATCATTGGATAATAATATGATGCATAAAGCACCATGTTCAAGTAGAGGGTCCAGTGGGTTGCGGGAGAGTGGATCGCTGTAGATAGATGGGGGAAGGTGATGAAGATGTTGGTGAAGATGACAGAGGTGTTGGTGTAGATTGTGGTGACCATGATGGCCCCGACAGCGTTCCGGCGCCACCGGGAGAGAGGGGGAGAGGCCCCCTTCTTCTTCTTCTTCTTCCTTGACCTTCTCCCTAGATGGGAGAAGGGTTTCCCCTCTAGTCCATGGCCTCCATGGTGGCGGAGGGGCGAGAGCCCCTCTGAGATTGGATCTGTCTCTCTGTCTCTCTCTGTTTCCGCGCTTCCAGATTCTGCCCTTTCACCGTTTCTTATATTCCCGGAGATCCGTAACTCCGATTGGGCTGAAATTTTAACATTATATCTATTTGGATATTGGATTTCTTGCGGCAAAAGAAGGGCAACAACCACCTTACGGGGTGGCCATGAGGTCCCAGGGCGCGCCTGACCCCCTGGGCGCGCCCCCTGCCTCATGGCCCCCTCGGGCATCGTCTCGCGTTGATTCTTCTTCCCAAAAATCACATATATTTCAAAAAAAAAAAATCTCCGTCAGTTTTTATCCCGTTTGGACTCCGTTTTATATGGATTTTCTATGAAACAAAAAACATGCAACAAACAGGAACTGGCACTGGACACTGGATCAATATGTTAGTCCCAAAAATAGTATAAAAGTTGCCAAAAGTATATGAAAGATGTAGAATATTGGCATGGAACGATAAAAAATTATAGATATGACGGAGACATATCAACATCCCCAAGCTTAATTCCTGCTCGTCCTCGAGTAGGTAAATGATATTTTTTTTGATGTGGAGTGCTACCTAGCAGAATCTTGATCATGTAATCTAATCATGGCATGAATATTAAGACACGAGTGATTCAAAGCAATAGTCTATCATTTGACATTAAGACAATAATACTTCAAGCATACTAATAAGGCAATCATGTCTTTTCAAATAACATGGCCAAAGAAAGTTATCCCTACAAAATCATATGGTCTGGCTATGCTCCATCTTCACCACACAAAAAATTCAAATCATGCACAACCCCGATGACAAGCCAAGCAATTGTTTCATACTTTTGACGTTCTTAAACCTTTTCAACTTTCATGCAATACATGAGCGTGAGCCATGGATATAGCACTATAGGTGGAATAGAATATGATGGTGGAGGTTGTGTGGAGAAGACAAAAAGGGAGAAAGTCTCACATCAACGCGGCTAATCAACGGGCTATGGAGATGCCCATCAATTGATGTCAATGTGAGGAGTAGGGATTGCCATGCAACAGATGCACTAGAGCTATACGTGTATGAAAGCTCAAACTGAAAAACTAAGTGGGTGTGCATCCAACTTGCTTGCTCATGAAGACCTAGGGCATTTGAGGAAGCCCATCATTGGAATATGCAAGCCAAGTTCTATAATGAAAATTCCCACTAGTATATGAAAGTGATAACTCAAGAGACCCTCTATATGAAGAACATGGTGCTACTCTAAAGCACAAGTGTAACGCCCTTGATGCGGCTATATCTCCTACGTGTCGAAGCATGACTTAGAGGCATAACCGCATTGAAAGCAATGTCGCAAGTAAGGTAATCTTCACAACAACCCATGTAAATGTATAAAAGGGGAAATGATACATAGTTGGCTTACACTCGCCACGTCACGCAAATACATGAATACCATTATAATCATCCAATACACTCATGGTCCGACTATGGTACTAAAATAAAGATCAACCCCCACATGCGTCACGTTCCCCGATCGCCCCAACTGGGAACCACTACTGATCATTTGGGAAAGACACGTAGTAACAACGAGAGTCTTCATCGAACTCCCACTTGAGCTCAAGCGCATCGTATGGAACGGTATCATCGGTCCCTGCATCTGGTTTGGAAGTAATCTGTGAGTCACGGGGACTCAGCAATCTCGCACCCTCGCGATCAAGACTATTTAAGCTTATAGGTAAGGCAAGATATGAAGTGGAGCTGCAGCAAGCAACTAGCATATATGGTGGCTAACCTATTCGCAAAAGAGAGCGAGAAGAGGAGGCAAAAGCATGGACGAACAACTATGATCAAGAAGTGATCCTAGAACAACCTACGTCAAGCATTACTCCAACACCGTGTTCACTTCCCGGACTCCGCCGAGAAGAGACCATCATGGTTACACACGCGGTTGATTCATTTTAATTAAGTTAAGTTTCATGTTATCTACAACCGGACATTAACAAATTCCCATCTGCCCATAACTGCGGGCACGGGTTTCGAAAGTTCAAATCCCTGCAGGGGAGTCCCAACTTAGCCCATCACAAGCTCTCACGGTCAACGAAGGATATTCCTTCTCCCGAGACATTCCTATCAGGCTCGGCATCCCGGTTACAAGACATCCTCGACAATGGTAAAACTAAACCAGCAACACCACCCAGATGTGCTGACAAATCCCGATAGGAGCTGCACATATCTCGTTCTCAAGGCACACCAGATGAGCAAGACGTCGGGTAGGCCAGCCCAGAGTTGCCCCTGGTAGCCCCGGACATCGCTCAGTTGGACCAACACTTATAGAAGCACTGGCCCCAGGGGGGGTTAAATAAAGATGACCCTTGAGTCCGCGAAACCCAAGGGAAAAAGGCTAGGTGGTGAATGGTAAAACCAATGTTGGGCATTGCTGGAAGAGTTTTATTCAAGGCGAACTGTCAAGGGGTTCCCATTATAACCCAACCGCGTAAGGAACGCAAAATCCGGGAACATAACACTGATATGACGGAAACTAGGGCGGCAAGAGTGGAACAAAACACTAGGCAAAAGGCCAAGCCTTCCACCCTTTACCAAGTATATAGGTTCATTAAGATAAACAAGGTAATATGGTGATATCCCAACAATAAACAATGTTCCAACAAGGAACAATCTCCAATCTTCACCTGCAACTAGCAACGCTATAAGAGGGGCTGAGCAAAGCGGTAACATAGCCAATCAACGGTTTGCTAGGACATGGTGTGTTAGAGGTTTGACATGGCAATCTGGGAGGCATGATAATCAAGTGGTAGGCATCATAGCATAGGCATAGCAAAAGAGCGAGCATCTAGCAAGCAAAGATAGAAGTGATTTCGAGGGTATGATCATCTTGCTTGCAAAGTTGTCAGAGTTGACTTGATCCTCGTAAGCGAACTCAACGGGCTCCTCGTTCACATACTCGTCTCATGGCTCTACCCAAACAAGAACAACAAGCAAATGGAACACAATCAACCACGTGCAATGCTCAAACAACATGATGCAAACATGGTATGATATGCGGGATGCGGTATGTGATACATATGCAAGATTTGACAAGGAATGATTGAACCTGGCCTCAACATGGAAATCCAAGAGTGCCACTGGAAAGGTGAGGTGATTTCGGTTGAAATCGATATAAAGATCACCGGAATCGGATGCACGGGTTGGAAATGGCAAGCAAAACAAATATGGCACCGGTCTGCGATAATCAGCAAGTAGTCATCTAAATGCATCAAGATGAATATGCTACAGCACTCAAACATGACAACAAAATACATGGCAGGGATCCACTCATAATGCTTGACAAAAGATGAACACTGAGCTACGGCTAGTTCATCCATTAACAGGTTCAAACAAGCATGGAAAAAGTACAAATGATAGCAGGTTTTAGACTTAGTGAAATTAACACAAGTCTGGAATTTATCATCAGGAAGCAGCCTTTTGAGCATGAAAACTATATGCTACAGGAACTTAACATGGCAAAGCAAGGCATGGCAGGAAGGTACTCAAAGAACTTAACAAAAGTCCCTTAGTGACCTTGAGCCAAAAGGGATCAGAAAATACAATTGCAAGCATGTGAACATGGCAAAAACATAAACAGATTTCAGACTTAGTGAAAAACTGGAGCATGCAAATCAGTTAACGAGTAGGCATGTTTACGAGCTCGATGCACTCACTACAGAGCATGGCATGACAAACTAAGCATACACCCATTAAGAATACATGACATAGAATCTAGACATGGCAAGAAAAACATCATAGCATGCACGGATCAATAGCAACATCCTCGTCAAAATCGCTAATCATGTCAACAATCTGCCAGGATTCACGATATAGCAAAAGTAGAGTTCGATTGACTCAAGCTAGGGCGCTCCGTAAATGCAAACAAAGACATGGATGGATAGAGAACCACAATGTTAACAAAACACCCTTACTGATCATCCTCAAAAGAGGCACGGATCACTAGGAAACAACATGAACATATGACATAACGACAAAAACAGCACAAGGACTGTGAAATTCTAAGTCCCTGAAATCAGCATTACCGATTACGATACTTTGCAAACTTGCGCTAGTCATCACAAATGTCACAAAAATAAATGGCAAGCACCTCTGTAAATATGGCATGACATATAACAAAACACATGTAGAGCTCAGGATCATATCATGCACACATTAAACATGGCAAAAATGACAAATAGCTATTTGATGAAACAGATCTGACAAATTCACCACTTAGCCCTCTTCCAGTAGTATTTCGGGCATCAAGTTGAGCTCAAATGAAAATGATGCAATGAGATGAAATGATGTACTCGTCGAGACAAACATTTTGATATGCTACACGCATGAATCGGTGCTACAGATGAAGAGTTATAGCATGCCAAAGTTTGCAAATATTTAGGGTTTCGGGAAGAAGTCAACCGAGGAGACTTTTGGATCTGGATTTGGCCGATCCACTGTAGCAGCATGCGTGAACCGAGAACTCCGGCGAGGATCTCCTGCTCTGGCAAGGAAGAAGCGCCGATCCAGCGAGGGGGTAGCCAGATCCGGCGGAAGGGGGCGGCGTCACGCCTCTCGGCGCTTCGGGCGCCGCGGCGTCGTTGGAGAAGGAGGGCGGCGAGGAGGGACGCGGCGGCCGGCAATGGCGGGCGCGATGGCCGGCGTAACAACGGCGAGGTGGCGGGGCGGCGCAGGCGACGGCGTCGG